>NW_024104564.1:35572-58922 GCF_003945595.2 Pipra filicauda | reverse complement strand
CCAAAAGGAGTCTTTTTAATTTGTGGACTTAGAGTCTGGAATATGATTCCTAGATTAGCTGCTGCAGACCCCTGCACATTTGGAAAATTAGCACTGTACAATCCAGCTACCCGTATGAAATCTTTACCTGTAAGTCCTCCCAAAAATCAGGCAAAAAGGAACATTAACCTCCAAAAAACCTCACCCTTCTCACATCATAGAGTGCGCAGGCAATTCCAAGGTTTACACCCACCTCTTAACTTCTATCCATCACAACCAAAACCACCTTCTCCACCTAAAGCAGCACAGGTCGCTGTGGCTGCAGCACCCCCACCTCCAGTTGAAGAACATCCTTTAGAAAAATTACAGTCCTTGAGTGAATTCACAGCAGAATGCAATTCCAACATGCATTTTTGGTCCGACACCGCAAACATTCTAAGTGGTATACTTCCAGTTGTCAGCTCAACAAAAGCCTTAACACTCCGTACCAGAATGGGATGCTGGCTTGCAAAAGAAGCTAATGCCACCAGCGCTGCCCTTGATGATCTTTTACAAGATACCCAAACCAATAAGAAAGCTTTGTTACAAAATCGTGCTGCAATAGATTTTCTCCTTCTAGTAAATGGCCATGGGTGTCAGGAGTTTGAAGGCCTCTGCTGTCTCAACTTCTCTGATCACTCCCAATCTATCCACTCCCAGATTAATCAGCTTAAGTCCTTAGTTCATGAAATCAAGGAGGTTGATCATCTGACCTTTGATGATTTTTTCGACTGGCTGCCCTTCAAAGGCCTCTCTTCCACTATAAAGAAAATTATTGTAGTTCTCGTACTAGGACTTTCCGTAGTGTTTCTCTTTATGTGTGTCTTTCCATGTTTGCTCAGTTGTGCCAGAACCTCTCAATCATTAAAAGCATATCCAACTTTAGAAGACAAAGGAGGAGGAGATGTGGCAATGGATTTGCCATATGCAGGAGGGAAGAAGTCCTGTCGGAGACAGATTAGTGAAGATAAAGAAGAAAACAGCTCAAATGTTATAGAAACAGAAGGCTTTAATGTGGTTTAAACACGTTTCAAAATGGCTTTTTGTATTTTCTGCAGTGTCATTGCTCCCTCTTCCCGACACCACCTGTGAGGGACTTGTCTCTCATACAAGGTGTCCTGGGAAGGTGTCCTGAGGTGTGACTCATTGGTCCTTGTTAACCCCTTCCTATCGGCTGTTGACCCCTTACCTGATTGGTTTTTTCTGTGTGCCCTTGAACTTGTGATTGGTTTCCCTTTGACCTTCCTAAAAGCTTTATAAACCCCTTCCCCACTTTGAACTTCCTCTTTTGTCCCTCCCTCCCTGGTGGTCTGTGTGGGCTCCTTGCCGGGTCGCTGGGCCCCGTGCGGGGAGCAGGGGGGAAGGGCATTCACCTTGCAGGTAATGGGGCTAGCACCCTAAGGCCTGGAGGTCTCCACCGTCCCACTAATCCGCCGTAGGAAGGGACACTCCCACCCAAACCCCAGTAAGTCCCAGTTGAGCTCCCAGTTCAGGGAGGGGGAGAGGAGGCAAAAGACATGCCCACAAAGGCCACGTCCACCCTGGGAGTGGACACGCCAATCCTGGGAGGGGACACACTCACCCATAGAGGGGACACGCCCACCCCAAACCCATTACGTCCCATCTGAGTTCTGCCTTAACTGGTCCTTACTGGTCCCACCACCCCATTCCGCGTTGCAGTGACCCGCACTGGTTTATCCTGGTTTATACTGGTCTATCCTGGTTTATACTGGTCTATCCTGGTCTGTACTGGTCTGACCTTGACGGAGATGATGAAGTGTCCCCAACCCCCTTAACTGGTCCTTACTGGTCCCACCGCCCCATTCCCCATTCCAACGACCCGTACTGGCCTGTACTGGTTTATACTGATCTATACTGACCCATACCAGTCCATACTGGTCTACACTAGTTTATACTGGTATATACTAGTATGACCTTGATGGAGGTGTCCCCAACCCGCTTAACTGGTCCTTACTGGTCCCAGCACCCCATTCCGCGTTCCAGCGACCCGCACTGGTTTATACTGGTCTATCCTGGTTTACACTGGTCTATCCTGGTCCATACTGGTCTATACTGGTCTGTACTGGTCTGAATTGACGGACATGATGAAGTGCCCCCAACCCCCTTAACTGGTCCTTACTCTGCCTTGCTTCTCTCCTCTCGTGCCTACAGGCACTGCCCTCAACCCTGCTGGGCTGTGCAGAGAAGCTGCTCCTGGGCAGAGCTGGCCCTCTGCAGTGCTGCCCACTTACCAGGAGCTCCCTGTGTGCCAGGAGCCAGCCCAGCTGAGCAGCACAGCAAGAGCCAAAGGCAGCCCTTTCTCTGCCCCTTTGGGTTCCCTGCAGGTGTCCCTGGGCCTCCAGGGGAACCTGCTGTGGAACAGATTGAAGGAAACAATGATGTTCCCTCTTCTCCCCTCTTCAGTGACACTTCTTTCCAGCAGTGACATTTCTCCTCTTAGAAAATTATCAGGGTCTTATGATCACCTTTTCTAGTTTCATCATTACACAGGACACCAGGAAGGTGACAGCAAAGGATCTAATAACTCCCTGGCACAGTGGGGGTTTTCCTGCAGTCACACACAGAAATGTGTCAGGGTTCTGAGAAGTGTCCACACCTGAGCTGGATGATGCACTGCTCACACACACTGGGGTGTTCAGAGACACGAGTCCTTCCCTTGCACACACACAGGCAGTTCATTGCAGCAGGGGCAGTGTCTCCCTGGGCTCCTGCTGCCACTCCCAGAACCTGGAACCACCTCAGCCCTGTAGTGCTCCCACCCTGCCCACTCCTACACTTCAAATGAACGTTGGGGTTTTCTACTCCCTGGAACTGCCCAGTCCAGCCCCTGCCTGGTCCCCCATCTCCCTACCCCAGCCCAGCAGAGCAGCACAGTCGTTTCTGGTCCTGCAGCAAGAAAGGGAGGAAATAGAGGACAGGGACAGTGACTGCGTGTCTGGACTGCTCAGGAGATCATCAGCTCAGGTGGCAACTCCTGCAGCCCCAGGGCCACACCCGCTTCCCAGTGGTGCAGGCAGCTGCTGCCACGTGGGCGCAAGCTCTGCTGCCCAGCAGGGTCCTGTAGTGCAGGGCTTTGCAGATGGCCACGTAGCGGTCGTAGGACATGATGGTGAGAAAGGCA
Organism: Pipra filicauda; assembly: GCF_003945595.2. Classification (NCBI taxonomy): domain Eukaryota; kingdom Metazoa; phylum Chordata; class Aves; order Passeriformes; family Pipridae; genus Pipra; species Pipra filicauda. The sequence goes on along the minus strand of NW_024104564.1, from coordinate 55,762 downwards.
TCCTTCGCTGTGATCAAGAGGAAAAGCAAAAATCACCTGTGCAGCTCATGCTGAGTAGGAGATGCCCCTGGTGTTCCAGAGGGAATTGGCCATGGCTTTGGGGACAGTGGTGCAGATGCAGTCCAGGTGTGTGCGGGAGAGGTGGAGCAGGAAGAAGTCCCTGCGGGTGTGCAGGTGGTGGTGGCAGGCTACAGCGCTGAGGATGAGGCCGTTGCCCAAGAGGGCAGCCAGGGAGATGCCCAGGAAGAAGCAGAAGTGCAAGAGCTGCAGTCAGGAGGAGGAAGTGGGGGATGGAGCTACTGTTGGACATGAGCTTCCTCGGGCATCAGGAAGTGTCCAAGGAGGAAAAGGCAGTGAAAACTTTGGGACAGACTTCCTAGATCAAAGCCCATGAATTCCTCTGAGCATCTACCCTCATCCCAAGTATCTGCAGTCACACATATGTAGATTCTGGACTGTAGAAGACAGGCTTAGCATGACTTTAAGTTGATTTCTTCTGAATTTTTTGATTTATTTTTCTACTGCCTGGTCTGAGAGCTGTGTCATGGTGACACGGGGGGCATCATGGAACCAAACGAACCTGAGACATTTCAGAATCCCACGTGGGTTGGGTCTGTCTGAGCTGGAGTTCATTTTCTCACTGCAGCCGTCACAGTGCTGTGCTTTGCATTGGGAGCTACAAAGGAGCTAATGGCAACTGCTGAGCAGGGCTGGCGCAGCATCTGCATTGTCAGCTTCCTCCCTTGAATCAGGGGCAAGATCATGGGAGGGGATACAGACAAGCCAGTTGAGCCAAATTGACCAAAGGTATATTGCAGAATATGTGGCGTCATCTCAGCTACAAAAGCTCACGAAAGGAACAGGAAAGGGAGGAAATCCATTTTTTTGCAGTACTTGCCTTCTGAGCGGCCTCTCGTGTGGTGAAACCCTGCTTCCCGTGAAGTGGCCCGGCTTTGCTGCTGACGGGAAGTAGAGAATAAATCTTTTTATTTTCCTCTTCACTTATGCATGCACAAACTTTGGCTTTTGCTTTAGTAAAGTACCTGATCTCAAGGTAGAAGTCATTTTCCATCATATTCTCTCTCTCCTGTCTGGCTGGGAAGGGCAGCGATAGAACGGTTTGGTGGGCACCTGGCATCCAGGCAAGGTCAACCCACTGCAACATTGCAGGGTCTCATGTTACCAAAGGACTGCTGGGACACCACTGGGGGAACTCACGGAATCAAGCGACCGTTGTGACACTGCCCTGCATCATGGAAGCAAATATTCCCTGGGAAACTACAGAAAACCAGGGAATTAAGGGACATCATTGGGACGTGTGGGACCTCATGGAATTAAACAAACCCTGGGATATCTTTGGAAGTTCATGGAATCAAAGGGGTAAAACAAAAGAATTAAACCCAATGACAGAAACCATTGGATCGAACATTTCTTTAAGATGCCAGCTGGGGATCCGTGGGGGTACTCTGCCATGCGTGAATCAAAGAATCAGTATAAATTTCGGACTATAAATACAGTGATACTTGAAAGAGCCCCCTTCACAAGTAGTCCAGGATTCTGTTATGATTTTCGGGTCAAATAGCATCTTGGATTTTATTTGTGGAGCAAGACTGCCATCTAGCGTCCATTTCTTCTTGGGGGGGCAGTCATTTTCGCAGAGTGGTCTTCTGGCTTAGCAGGACTCGTAGCATTATTGATCGATCTTTCCGAAATCTAACCCCTAAACTAAATGCTCTAGGATCAGTTAGATCTTCCCATTTGCTTAAACAATGTTTCTTTGACTTTCTTCTTAGCAGAACCATCTCTTTTTAAACAAGTTTTCTGAGGCATATAAGCTTATTCCTTGAAGAAAGGCATGCATTAGTTTCCATGTACCATCTACATTCTCTCCCCTAAAATTAATTGTAGTCTTAAAAGAAAAGACCACTACCACGCCAAGTAAGCAAATCCCTTTGTCTATTAGGATTTTCATGGAAGATAAAACTTCTGGTTTCTAAGGCGTTTAGAAAGGAGATCCTCTCTCATTTCACTGCCATTGTGACAATATGGGGCCTCATGTAACACACGGAACACTGAACACTGCAGAATCCCGTGGAATCAAGGGGCCATTGTGACACCCTAGGGCGTCATGAAAGAGGGAGGCCCTGCAGAGAGATTTCAAATCAGAGGTTTGGGCAATCATCAACCAGAGGAAATTCAACAAGGGGACGTGGTGGACTCTGTCCCCGGGATGGGACAATCCCGGATGTCCGGACAGACTGGGAATGACATGCTGTATAGCAGCGTTTGAAAATGGCCTCTGGGATGATGGTGGATGACCAGTTGACCAAGAGTCAGTGGTACCGTGGTGGGGGTTCACTACTCAGTCACACAAGGGTTTTCAGACACACAAGTCCTTCCCTTGCACACACACACTGACAGTTCATGGCAGCAGGGGCAATATCTCCTGGGTCTCCTTCTACCACGCCCGGAACCTGGATGCACCTCAGCCCTGTGGGGTGCCACCTGCTCTGCCACTATCTGAGATGCCCCGTGGCCGGAGGGATGGACACGGGGAGCTCTGGCCACAGAAGCACATCCCAGAGCTGCATCCAGGGGCTTTGCCATGGTTTAGTACTGTAAATGCAAAGGGACACCAAGACACTCTGTCCCACGTAACTTCAAGACTCCCGCAGGAGGCTGAAGGCAGTTGTACTTGCTCAGGGTCATCTCCCCGCACCAACACCAGGTTCGTACTTAAGACTTGTCTGTGCAATGCAAACAGAGACAGCCTGTTTAGTTCTTCCGTGTCTCTCCAGGGAAGGCTAAGGAACCTCTGTGGGCTGGGTGAGAAGCCAGTGCTGGAAGTAGTGGTTCTATTGTGAGTGCCAACCAAGACTGGTTGGCAGGTCTGGGATGTATGCCCTGGGGAGTTGACCTGGGTTTTCCAGTGCACATGGCAATACACTGCCCTGGTGGTCCTTCATGTCCTCCTACGGAGGTGACAGTGAACGAACTTTTTCTGTGCCTCTGCTTGCCCCCCTACCTGTTGCAGATGTGCTGGTTCCAGCACATCCAGTTCAGGTGTGACAGAACTCACTTATGGGAAACTGCATCTCCATGAAGTCCAACGCAGGTGGGAAATGCCACATCACGTCTGAGTTTTCTCTGGGGAAGGTGCTTCTCCAATGCACTGCCTCGCCGTAGCACTGATGCCTCAGCCCCCGACAAAAAGCCAAGTGGTCTTTGTCTCCAGCAGAAGTGCTCCTGCAGGGATGCTCCTCGGGCAGCCCCGGAGAGACGGAGCTCGAGGTGCTGAGCCCCGAGGGATGTTTTGCATCTCGTGCCCCTCCACCATTATCACAAGGGCGTGCCCTGGAAGAAAATTTAGGAGTCTCCACGTGCCAAGAGAGGAGTGTTGTTAGGGAAGAGACGATGGTTGTGAGAGGAGTTCGTGGCCTCTCGATCTTGAGCACCACGACACCATCCTGCAGCCCTGCCACCCAGCCAGGCCCCGCCACCTCCGTGGTGTAGAGCCCCGACAGCCGCCGCGCTGCAGCCGCTCGCCTGGCCTCCGTCTCCAGCCCGCACCCGACGAGAGCCCGAGCGCCGCCTGCGCCGGGCTCAGCCGCGGGTCGGAATTGTCGGAGGAAGGGAGTGGAGGGAGAGGAAGGCAGAGGAGGCGGAGAGGAGGCCGCCCGCCCGGAGCAGAGAGCTGCTGCTGGAGCGGGCAGGGAGACGCTGGGTGGCGGATCGGCTGGTGCGGCACTGGTGGGGAGCAGGGCTGGTGGCGCTGACCGCGGTTCTGCTCGGTGTGCAGGGTTGGCGGCCGGGGACTGTGGGGGCCGGGGCAGCGGCTGGGGTGGCCGTGCATGTCTCTCGAGGCTACCGTCCTACCTGGCGGTTTCTTCACAGAGCTCTGCCCCCGAACTATCTCCTATTCTTTCCTCCCTCTGCTCCATAAAGCATTCTCTCGGAACACTCATCGCTCTTTTTTTCAAGAGTCGTTCCTGTTTCCTTACTTTACTCTCTGTCCTTCAGAGAATTCGTACAGTCCGTCCATCCCCTTTCCTACTTTTCTTCCTCTCTTTGCTTTTCTTAGTCCCGTGGCTTTCCATTCTTCACTGACTCCACCAATCCACCTCTTTCCCTCACTCATCTCTCCAGCAAATACTAATGGACACGTCCACTACTACAGATCTTGACATCCTCCTAAAATTCTTCTCCGTATGGTCCTGACTGCTCCTGTGCCCTTTGTTCTGGGAAACAACATGCCGTGCAAAAAGCAATTCTGACGACTTTTCTTCTTTTTATCTCTGCCAGGGTCTACAGGCAGAGCCCAGGTGTTGCAGGACCCATTGGCAGAGAACACAGAGGGCAGTGAAATCACCAACAAGTGCTCACACACCACCATCAGGATCGGTGATTTTATCCATTTCTACCGGCAGCTCCCGGGCCACAGCCCCGAGCTCCTGGTACGTGCTGCTAAATGGTCCAGAGAGCTGTGGGCACCAGCGGGGCGGCTGTCGGTGTAGGGAGATCGTCTTTGGACCGTCCTCTGGCTCTCCCGGCATCGTCATGGGGAGGAGGCTGTGCGCCCTGGCGGACGCCGAATCATTGACACCGTCGTCTTTGGAGTTTTCAGGGGATTTCCTTGGAAATAAGAAACCCGGTTAATTGTTTCTACTGCAGAGCAAAGAAGCGCCCCTATGAAACAAGGGCGGTTCAGTCCTACGCAGAGCACAGGCTTGTGACAGGTCTGGGCATACCGCAGACAGTTGCAATGTGTGACCCTAACTTCTCCTGAGCCATCGTTTCCTTGCACCGCAATTCTCTGGTTAATGAAGGTCTTTCTCTTTGGATAGCAGGAGAGTTCTGACCTTACCTTGAGTGCGGAAACGACACAGTAAGGGTCGGCAAGACATGAAGTGTCACTCGTCAAGGATCTGAAAACTACATCTCCGACCTGTGCTGAAGAAACCCTGAAGGCAGGCAGAGCGATGGAGCGAGGTGCAGCCAAGCCAGAACAAGCGTGGTGAGAGAGGTGACCAAAGCAGTCAGAAAGGAGAGATTTCCAGCCATGTGGTCCTGGACTCAGGAAAGATGATTGCGGGACCGTCCTTGATTAACCTCTCTGTACGAATGCACACTTCTCACCTTCCTGTAAATATGTTATCTCTGTTCTGATACCTAAGAGAGCAGAAGCATGTCGGGAGCACAGACGTATAGGGAGGGTGAGCTTGATGCTACTCTTTCAACTGGGAAGACTGTGAAAGCCTCAGGACTCTCCACGTGCCTAGAAGCGTCTTTTACAACTTGAGGAGGAGCAGCACTTCCACTGAAATGCTCTTAGAAATTTCATCATTCCATTATTACTCCTTTGTAGCGGAAAGGGCCATTTCAGACGTAAACAAATTGAACAGTATGTTCCCTATTTTGTGATGGGTGCCTGGGATCGCTGTGGAGTTGATCTAGAGAAGGGCCTGGGACTAAGTATCTCCATCTGCCAAACCCCCAGACCATCATCTTCCCTTTCAGATTGGTGGGCCAGGGCTCTCGCAGCCCCACCACTGGCAGGCAGCACTCTGGTGGTTCCCCATGTGCTCCTGCTTGTGCATGACGGTCACTTACTGGGTCGTCATCGTTTTCCCTGCTCATCCCACAGCACATTCCCTAGGGTTTATGCTGTCCTCGTAAAACTGGGTCCGGGATATCCCCAGCCCTGTTGAAGCCACTTTCGTGTCAGAATGCTCAGAATGCCATCGGCAGAGGGAACCAGAGGGGATGGTGCTGGGGGAGAGAGAAACCCAAAGAGAGCAGTTTAGGCACAGAAAGAACAGTTCATTTCTTTGCACTCCTGCTTCCTTTACTCCCCAATGGAGTCGTTTCCTGCAGTTCTCTTCTCTCGGGACAGGGTGGTGATTTCTGTCCCTGCCAGAAAAGAGGCAAGTTGTTCTCAGCATGAATTTGGCTATCTCGTCATCACTTTCTGCCTGGGTCACCTCCTCTCTATCTCTCGGCTTTTCATCAGTGCATCCTTCTTCCTCCACGTCCGAGCTTTCACTGGGGAAGGTGCTTCTCCAATGCACTGCCTCGTCTTAGCACTGATGCCACAGTACCCGACAAAAAGCCAAGTGGTCTTTGTCTCCAGAAGAAGTGCTCCTGCAGGGATGCTCCTCGGGCAGCCCCGGAGAGACTGAGCTCGAGGTGCTGAGCCCCGAGGGATGTTGTGCATCTCGTGCCCCTCCACCATTCTCTCAAGGGCGTTCCCTGGAAGAAAATTTCGGAGTCTCCACTTGCCAAGAGAGGAGCGTTGTTAGGGAAGAGACGATGGTGCTGAGAGAAATTCGTGGTCTGTTGATCTTGAGTACCCCGACACCATCCCACAGCCCTGCCACCCAGCCAGGCCCCACCGCCTGGTCTCCACTTCCAATCCGCACCAAACGAGAGCCCGAGTGGTGCCGGCGCCGGACTCAGCAGCGGGCCGGAATTGTCGGAGGAGGGCAGGGGAGGGAGATGCTACCGTCCTGCCTGGCAGAATCTCCACAGAGATCTACCCCTAAATATCGAAGAACTCACACGCCAACTTAAGGATCGGTGATTTTTTTCATTTATACCTGCATCTCCATGTCACAGCCCCGAGCTCCTGGAACGCGCTGCTGAACTGTTCAGAGAGTTGGAAAGTAAATCCGCAGAAAAAAGCAAAGAAAATTGTGTTTCGAGGGAATGCTTTATGGAATCGAGGGAGGGAGGAACGGGAAGATGTTTCGGGGCAGATCCCTGTGAAGAACATGCCAGGCAGGACGGTAGCCGCCAGAGACCTGCACGGCCACCCCAGCCGCTGCCCCGGCCCCCACGGTCCCCGAGCAGAACCGCGGTCAGCACCGCCAGCCCAGCTCCCCACCAGCGCCGCACCAGCCGATCCACCACCTAGCGTCTCCCTGCCCACACCATCCGCGGCTCTCTGCTCCGGGTTGGCACCTCCTCTCCGCCTCCTCTCCGCCTCATCTCCATCCTCTGCCTTCCTCTCCCTCAACTGCCATGAGCTCCTTTCTCCACCATCGTCTCTTCCCTAACAACACTCCTCTCTTGGCACGTGGAGACTCCTAAATTGTCTTCCAGGGTTCACGTCTCTGAGAATGGTGGAGGGCACGAGAGGCTGAATATCCCTCCGATCTCAGCACCCAGGGCTCAGCCTCTCCTGGCCTGTCCCGGGGATCATCCCTGCTTGCAGCAGGAGCACTGCTACTGGAGACAAAGACCACTTGGCTTTTTGTCGGGGGCTGTGGCAGAAGTGCTAAGGCGAGGCAGTGCATGGGAGAAGCACCTTCGCCAGAGAGAACTCGGAGGTGGTGTAGCATCTCCCACCTGCTTTGGACTTCATGGAGATGCAATCTCCGTAATGAGCACTGCTGTTTCCTTCCTCCTACTCCTATTGCTCAGAGGACATTCAAAAATGCATTCTCTTTCCCACCTCTTTTCCCTCTTTAGATTCTGAGGGCTCCTCAATCCCGAGTTCCTCACTCTCTGAGACCACAATAGTTATCCTGCAAACAGGGAGACCTGAATATATTGCCAGCCTGCGGAAAACTGGAATTCGTGCCAGAGGCAGACTGGAGGCCGAATGGGACGCATTATTAAAGTTAGTGAGAGGAGATCTTGATAGGCCTAGGGCTGCTTTGAAAGGATCTGCTGATTTTCTATAGAAAAGGAGAAATGTGTGACTGGAGAGGGAGCCCAGATATCTTGTAGTGGCAGTAGGTTGATGAGAAGATCGAGGGAGAAGGAGAGATGTTGAAGGGGAGAGTAGAGAGAAAGAAGTCTTTCTCTTCTTGCTCTCCTCTTTTCCTTAGAGAAGTAAGATCGTCTGGCGTGAACATATTCAAGCAGGAGATATACAACGATTTTTCTCTATTCAGTGGTATTTCCCCACGGCACCTGAATGTTGAATGTTTGAATGGTTGAATGTTTTCTGGGAGGAGGAAGAAGGATGAATTGATGAAAAACTGAGGGATAGAAAGTTGGATGAAATTTGTAAGAGAATTTCAGTGGAAGTGCTGCACCTCCTCAAGTTGTAAAAGACGCTTCTAGGCACGTGGAGAGTCCTGAGGTTTTCACAGTCTTCCCAGTTGAAAGAGTAGCATCAAGCTCACCCTCCCTATACGTCTGTGCTCCCGACATGCTTCTGCTCTCTTAGGTATCAGAACAGAGATAACATATTTACAGGAAGGTGAGAAGTGTGCATTCGTACAGAGAGGTTAATCAAGGACGGTCCCGCAATCATCTTTCCTGTGTCCAGGACCACATGGCTGGAAATCTCTCCTTTCTGACTGCTTTGGTCACCTCTCTCACCACGCTTGTTCTGGCTTGGCTGCACCTCGCTCCATTGCTCTGTCTGCCTTCAGGGTTTCTTCAGCACAGGTCGGAGATGTAGTTTTCAGATCCTTGACGAGTGACACTCTAAGTCTTGCGGACCCTTACTGTGTCGTTTCCACACTCAAGGTAAGGTCAGAACCCTCCTGCTATCCAAAGAGAAAGACCTTCATTAACCAGAGAATTGCGGTGCAAGGAAACGATGGCTCAGGAGAAGTTAGGGTCACACATTGCAACTGACTGCAGTATGCCCAGACGCACTGCCTTGTGCTGTGCACGTCACTTGGCACTCAGGTGTTCTGTCACAAGCCTGTGCTCTGCGTAGGACTGAACCGCCCTTGTTTCATAGGGGCGCTTCTTTGCTCTGCAGTAGAAACAATTAACCGGGTTTTTTATTTCAAAGGAAATCCCCTGAAAACTCCAAAGACGACGGTGTCAATGATACGGTGTCCGCCAGGGCGCTCAGCCGCCTCCCCATGACGTTGCCGGGAGAGCCAGAGGACGGTCCAAAGACGATCTCCCTACACCGACAGCCGCCCCGCTGGCGCCCGCAGCTCTCTGGACCATTTAGCAGCGCGTGCCAGGAGCTCGGGGCTGTGGCCGGGGAGCTGCCGGTAGAAATGGATAAAATCACCGATCCTGATGGTGGTGTGTGAGCACTTGTTGGTGATTTCACTGCCCTCTGTGTTCTCTGCCAATGGGTCCTGCAACACCTGGGCTCTGCCTGTAGACCCTGGCAGAGATAAAAAGAAGAAAAGTCGTCAGAATTGCTTTTTGCACGGCATGTTGTTTCCCAGAACAAAGGGCACAGGAGCAGTCAGGACCATACGGAGAAGAATTTTAGGAGGATGTCAAGATCTGTAGTAGTGGACGTGTCCATTAGTATTTGCTGGAGAGATGAGTGAGGGAAAGAGGTGGATTGGCAGAGTCGGTGAAGAATGGAAAGCCGCGGGACTAAGAAAAGCAAAGAGAGGAAGAAAAGTAGGAAAGGGACAGACTGCACGAATTCTCTGAAGGACCGAGAGTAAAGTAAGGAAACAGGAACGACTCGTGAAAAAAAGAGCGATGAGTGTTCCGAGAGAATGCTTTATGAAGCAGAGGGAGGAAAGAATAGGAGGATAGTTCGGGGGCAGAGCTCTGTGAAGAAACCGCCAGGCAGGACGGTAGCCTCGAGAGACATGCACGGCCACCTCAGCCGCTGCCCCGGCCCCCACAGTCCCCGGCCGCCAACCCTGCACACCGAGCAGAACTGCGGTCAGCGCCACCAGCCCTGCTCCCCACCAGTGCCGCACCAGCCGATCCGCCGCCCAGCGTCTCCCTGCCCGCTCCAGCAGCAGCTCTCTGCTCCGGGTGGGCGGTCTCCTCTCCGCCTCCTCTCCTTCCTCTCCCTCCACTCCCTTCCTCCGACAATTCCGACCCGCGGCTGAGCCCGACGCCGGTGCCGCTCGGGCTCTCGTCGGGTGCGGGCTGGAGGCGGAGGCCAGGTGAGCGGCTGCAGCGCGGCGGCTGTCGGGTCTCTACACCACGGATGTGGCGGGGCCTGGCTGGGTGGCAGGGTTGCAGGATGGTGTCGTGGTACTCAAGATCGAGAGGCCACGAACTCCTCTCACAGCCATCGTCTCTACCCTAACAACACTCCTCTCTTGGCACGTGGAGACTCCTAAATTTTCTTCCAGGGCACGCCCTTGTGAGAATGGTGGAGGGGCACGAGATGCAGAACATCCCTCCGGGCTCAGCACCTCGAGCTCAGTCTCTCCGGGGCTGCCCGAGGAGCATCCCTGCAGGAGCACTTCTTCTGGAGACAAAGACCACTTGGCTTTTTGTCGGGGGCTGTGGCATCAGTGCTAAGGTGAGGCAGTGCATTGGAGAAGCACCTTCCCCAGAGAAAACTCAGACGTGGCGTGGCATTTCCCACCTGCGTTGGACTTCATGGAGATGCAGATTCCCGTAAGTGAGCTCTGCTGTTTCCTTCCTCCTGGTCTATTGCTCAGAGGATCAGGAACAACCTGTCACACCTGAACTGGATGTGCTGGAACCAGCACATCTGCAGCAGGTTGGGGGCAAACAGAGGCACAGAAAAAGTTCGTTCGCTGTCACCTCCGTAGGAGGATATGAAGGACCACCAGGGCAGTGTGTGATCTATTGCCATGTGCACTGGAAAACCCAGGTCAACTCCCCAGGGCATACATCCCAGACCTGCCAACCAGTCTTGGTTGGCACTCACAATTGAACCACTACTTCCAACACTGGCTTCTCACCCAGCCCACAGAGGTTCCTTAGCCTTCCCTGGAGAGACACGGAAGAACTAAACAGGCTGTCTCTGTTTGCATTGCACAGACAAGTCTTGAGCACGCACCTGGTGTTGGTGCGGGGAGATGACCCTGAGCAAGTACAAATGCCTTCAGCCTCCTGCGGGAGCCTTGAAGTTACGTGGGACAGAGTGTCTTTATGTCACATTGCATTTACAGTACTAAACCCTGGCAAAGTCCCTGGATGCAAGCTCTGGGATGTGCTTCTGTGGCCAGAACTCCCCGTGTCCATCCCTCCGGCCACGGGGCATCTCAGATAGTGGCACCTCACAAGGGTTGAGGTTCATCCAGGCTCCGGGCATGGTAGAAGGAGACCCAGGAGATATTGCCCCTGCTGCCATGAACTGTCAGTGTGTGTGTCTGAAAACCCTTGTGTGACTGAGTAGTGAGCCCCCACCAGGGTACAACTGACTCTTGGTCAACTGGTCATCCACCATCATCCCAGAGGCCATTTTCAAACGCTGCTATACAGCATGTCATTCCCAGTCTGTCCGGACATCCGGGATTGTCCCATCCCAGAGACAGAGTCCATCACGTCCCCTTGTTGAATTTCCTCTGGTTGATGATTGCCCAAACCTGTGATTTGAAATCTCTCTGCAGGGCCTCCCTCTTTCATGAAGCCCTAGGGTGTCACAATGGCCCCTTGATTCCACGGGATTCTGCAGTGTTCAGTGTTTCGTGTGTTACATGAGGCCCCATATTGTCACAATGGCAGTGAAATGAGAGAGGATCTCCTTTCTAAACACCTTAGAAACCAGAAGTTTTATCTTACATGAAAATCCTAATCGACAAAGGGATTTGCTTACTTGGCATGCTAGTGGTCTTTTCTTTTAAGACTACAATTAATTTTAGGGGAGAGAATGTAGATGGTACATGGAAACTAATGCATGCCCATCTTCAAGAAATAAGCTTATATGCCTCAGAAAACTTGTTTAAAAAGAGATGGTTCTGCTGAGAAGAAAGTCAAAGAAACATTGTTTAAGCAAATGGGAAGATCTAACTGGTCCTAGAGCATTTAGTTTAGGGGTTAGATTTCGGAAAGGTCGATCAATGATGCTACGAGTCCTGCTAAGCCAGAAGACCACTCTGCGAAAATGACTGCCCCCCCAAGAAGAAATGGACGCTAGATGGCAGTCTTGCTCCACAAATAAAATCCAAGATGCTATTTGACCCGAAAATCATAACAGAATCCTGGACTACTTGTGAAGGGGGCTCTTTCAAGTATCACTGTATTTATAGTCCGAAATTTATACTGATTCTTTGATTCACGCATGGCAGAGTACCCCCACGGATCCCCAGCTGGCATCTTAAAGAAATGTTCGATCCAATGGTTTCTGTCATTGGGTTTAATTCTTTTGTTTTACCCCTTTGATTCCATGAACTTCCAAAGATATCCCAGGGTTTGCTTAATTCCATGAGGTCCCACAAGTCCCAATGATGTCCCTTAATTCCCTGGTTTTCTGTAGTTTCCCAGGGAATATCTGCTTCCATGATGCAGGGCAGTGTCACAACGGTCGCTTGATTCCGTGAGTTCCCCCAGTGGTGTCCCAGCAGTCCTTTGGTTCCATGAGACCCTGCAATGTTGCAGTGGGTTGACCTTGCCTGGATGCCAGGTGCCCACCAAACCGTTCTAGGGAGATGGGGGACCAGGCAGGGGCTGGACTGGGCAGTTCCAGGGAGTAGAAAACCCCAACGTTCATTTGAAGTGTAGGAGTGGGCAGGGTGGGAGCACTACAGGGCTGAGGTGGCTCCAGGCTCTGGGAGTGGTAGCAGGAGCCCAGGGAGACACTGCCCCTGCTGCAATGAACTGCCTGTGTGTGTGCAAGGGAAGGACTCGTGTCTCTGAACACCCCAGTGTGTGTGAGCAGTGCATCATCCAGCTCAGGTGTGGACACCTCTCAGAACCCTGACACATTTCTGTGTGTGACTGCAGGAAAACCCCCACTGTGCCAGGGAGTTATTAGATCCTTTGCTGTCACCTTCCTGGTGTCCTGTGTAATGATGAAACTAGAAAAGGTGATCATAAGACCCTGATAATTTTCTAAGAGGAGAAATGTCACTGTTGGAAAGAAGTGTCACTGAAGAGGGGAGAAGAGGGAACATCATTGTTTCCTTCAGTCTGTTCCACAGCAGGTTCCCCTGGAGCCCCAAGGACACCTGCAGGGAACCCAAAGGGGCAGAGAAAGGGCTGCCTTTGGCGTCTTGCTGTGCTGCTCAGCTGGGCCGGCTCCTGGCACACAGGGAGCTCCTGGTAAATGGGCAGCACTGCAGAGGGCCAGCTCTGCCCAGGAGCAGCTTCTCTGCACAGCCCAGCAGGGTTGAGGGCAGTGCCTGTAGGCACGAGAGGAGAGAAGCAAGGCAGAGGGAGGTTAAAGGCAGCGGAAAGATGGGAGGTGTTCAGCTGAGACTTCCCTTGGGGACACAAATTCACACTGCTCTGCAGAGTGAGTCTGCAGGTGCAGGGCACTGTCACTTGTGTTCCTGGAGGAATCTCCTAAAGCTACCACATCCCACAGCCTTGCGCATCTTCCAGGACTCTCCCAGTTTCTCTGCTGCACAGGAGGAGGATGTTCTCCAGGGCAGGCCTTCCCTGCAGCACCGTCAGAGGGACAGCGCAGGTGGGCTCCTTCTCCCAGGGCTGGCAGCGGGGTGGGAAGGTGGGAGTGCAACCAGGGGTGCCCGGGGCTGTCCTGCAGAGCAGGGTCCCTGTGTTCCGGGGTTCTTCATGGCAGGGCAGGGACTTTGCCGCCTGCTGGGCTCAGGTCTCATCCTGCCTGGGTAGTTGCCCACACCTCTGCAGGGAGAAGCTGTCGGTGGGGGAGGCGTCACAGAGTCGGGGAGGGGTCACGGGGTGGGGGAAGGGCCACAGAGTGGCTGCCCAAGGAGTCTCTAGGCTGGCAAACCAAATGCAACAAAAAGCCAAAGCTTACAATGCTCTTGGAAATGTGCTGGTGTGATCTGGATCTGCGAGCAGCCCTGACCTCACACAGCACTCATGCAATGGCAGGAAGTCCCTGCCTGGCTCCTGCTGGGGTTCTCGCCACCACTGACCGAGTATGGATCACTGGAACGGGGAGCAGGGCGGTGGGACCAGTAAGGACCAGTTAAGGGGGTTGGGGGCACTTCATCATGTCCGTCAATTCAGACCAGTACAGACCAGTATAGACCAGTATGGACCAGGATAGACCAGTGTAAACCAGGATAGACCAGTATAAACCAGTGAGGGTCGCTGGAACACGGAATGGGGTGGTGGGACTAGTAAGGACCAGTTAAGGCAGAACTCAACTGGGACTTACTGGGTTTTGGGTGGGCGTGTCCCCTCTATGGGTGGGTGTGTCCCCTCCCAGGGTGGACGTGGCCTTTGTGGGCATGTCTTTTGCCTCCTCTCCCCCTCCCTGAACTGGGAGCTCAACTGGGACTTACTGGGTTTTGGGTGGGAGTGTCCCCTCCCAAAGACAGACTCACCTTCAGCCCCTCCCCCCACCTTTAGCCCCCCCCAAGGCCCCTCCCCCCCCTTCCTCGGAGTTTCCTCCTGCCCCTCCCCCAATGTCAGGGTACTCCCTTCTCCTCCTTCACCTTCAGAGACCCTCAGGGCCCCTCCCCCACCCTGGGCGTCCTCTCCTGCCCCTCCCCCACCCTCTGGGTCCCTCCCTGTCCCTCCCCCACCCTCAGGATCCCTCCTGCCCCTCCCCCACCCTTAGGGACCCTCCTGCCCCTCCCCCACCCTCAGAGACCCCTCCTTCCCCTCACCAACCCTCAGGGTCCCCTCCTGCCCCTCCCCCACCCTCAAGGACCCTCCTTCCACTCCCCCACCCTAAGTGACCCTCCTGCCCCTCCCCCACCCTCGCGGTCCCTCCTGCCCCTCCCCCACCCTCAAAGTCCCCTTCTACCCCTCCCCCACGCTCAAGACCTTTCCCCCATCCCCAAAAACTCCCAGGCCCCTCCCCCACCCTCTGGGCTCTTACTGGGCTCTTACTGGTGTTACTGGGAGGGTCCCTGAGCTCTTACTGGTGCTACTGGTGTTACTGGGAGGGTCTCTGGGCTCTTACTGGTGTTACTGGGAGGGTCCCTGAGCTCTTACTGGTTTTACTGGTGTTACTGGGAGGGTCCCTGAGCTCTTACTGGTGTTACTGGGAGGGTGCCTGAGCTCTTACTGGTGTTACTGGTGTTACTGGTATTACTGGGAGGGTGCCTGAGCTCTTGCTGGTGTTACTGGGAGGGTCCCGGACCTCCCCAGTCCGTTACTGGTCTGTCACTGGGAAGGGGGTGTGGCCTCGCGCCGCCACTGGTCCCTTACTGGTCAAACTGGGAGCCTCCCCCGAACTCCCCCCAGCCCTTACTGGTGCCTTAGTGGTGGAACTGGCAGGGCGGGGACCGTTACTGGTCCCTTACTGGTCTGTACTGGGAAGGGAGAGGGAGAAGATGTCGGTGGGAGAGGGGTCACAGAGTGGGGGAGGGGTCATAAAGTGGGGGAGGGGTCACAGAGAGGGGGAGGGGCAATAAAGTGGGAGAGGGGCCATAAAGTGGGGGAGGGGTCACGAGGTGTGGGAGGGGCCACAGAGTGGGGGAGGGGCCATAAAGTGGGGGAGGGGTCACAGCCCCAACCTGTGGGGGGCGGGGCGGTGACCCCGGGGAGGGGGAGGGGTCAGGGGTGGGAGAGTGGTCTCACCTGATCCCGGGGCAATTGGGGCCATGGCGCGGCCAAATCTGGGGGGAACACCCAATTTTTTCCCAAATTTCCCCTCATTTTTCCCAATTTTTCATCCATTTTCCCCAAATTTCCCACTTTTTTCCCAAATTTCCCACTTTTTTCTCCATTTTTCCCAAATTTCCCACTTCTTTCCCCAGTTTTCCCCCATTTCCCCCATTTTTCCCAAATTTCTCTATTTTTTCCAATTTTTCCCCAATTTTTCCCAATTTTTCATCATTTCCCCTGAATTCCCCCATTTTCCCCAAATTCCCCCATTTTTTCCAAATTCCTCCTATTTTCCCCCAATTCCCCCATTTTTTCTCAATTCCTTCCATTTTTCCCAAATTTCCCCCTATTTTTCCCAATTTTTCATCCATTTTTTCCCAAATTTCCCCATTTTACTCAAATTCCACCATTTTTTCCCAATTTTTTCCCAAACTCCCCTAATTTTTCCGAATTTTCCCCCATTTTTCCTGATTTTTCACCCCTTTTCTCCAAATTTCCCACTTGTTTCCCAATTTTCCCTCCATTTCCCCTCAAAATCCCCCATTTTCCCAAATTTCTGACTTTTCCCCCCAAATTTCTCCCATTTTTCCCAAATTCTCCCCATTATTCCCAATTTCCCCCTCCATTTTCCCGGATTTTCCCCAATTTTCCCAAATTTCCCCCATTTTTCCCCATTTTTCCCCATTTTTCATCAATTTTCCCCAAATTTCCCCCAGTTTCCCCAATTTTTCCCCCATTTTTCACAATTTTTCATTTGTGTTCCCCAAATTTCCCACTTTTTTCTCCAATTTTTCCCTGTTTTCCTCCAAATTCCCACTTTTTTCCCAAATTTTCCCCTATTTCTTCCCACTGGGGAAATTTGGAAAACTGGGGGCCCAAAAATCCAGGAAAATTGGGGGAAATGGGGGAAAAATCTGGAGAAAAATCTGGAAAAATGTGGGGAAAATGGGGGAAAAAATCAGGAAAATGGGGAAAAAATGGGGAAAAATCTGGGAAAATGGGGAAAAATCTGGGAAAATATGGGAAAATGAGGAACATCGTGGGAAATTCCGGGAAAAATGTGGAAAAAATCCAGGAAAAATGGGGAAAAAATGGGAAAAATCTGGGGAAAAATGGGGGAAAATCTGGGAAAATTTAGGAAAAAATGAGGAAAAATCTGGGAAAATGTGGAAAAATGGGGGAAAATCTGGGGAAATGGGGAAAAAATGGAGAAAAATCTGGGAAAATGTGGGAAAAGTGGGAATAAATGGGGAAAAAAGGGAAAATATCTGGGAAAATGGGGAAATACTGGGAAAACTCCAGGAAAATGGGGAAAAAATAAGGAAATCCGGGAAAATCAGGGAAAAAATGAGGGAAAATGTGGAAAAAATGGGGGGGAATGGGGGGAAATATGGGAAAATGGAGAAAAATGAGGGAAAAATGCGGGAATATGGGGAAAAATGTGGGGAAAATGGGGGAAATTCTGGGAAAAATGTGGGGAAAATCTGGGAAAATCTGGAGAAAAATCTGGGAAAATGTGGAAAAAATGGGAAAAATCCAGGAAAATGGGGCAAACTCCAGGAAAATGGGGAAATTCTGGGAAAAATGAGGAAAAATCTGAGAAAATGTGGGAAAATGTGGGGAAAATCACGAAAAATGGGGAAAAAGGGAAAAAATCTGGGAAAGGGGGGGAATGGGCTAAAATGCGGGAAATTCTGCGAAAAATGGGGGGAATGGGGAAAAAATGGAAAAAATTCTGGGAAAATGTGGAAAAAATGGGGGAAAATGGGGGAAAAATCTGGGAAAAAGTTGGGGGGAAATCCAGGAAAATGGAGAAAAATTGGAAAAATCCAGGAAAATGTGGAAAAAATGTATGGAAAATGTGGGAAAATGGGGAAAAATGTGGGAAAATGGGGGAAAAAATGTGGGAAAATGGGGGAAAATGGGAGGAAATCTGGGAAAATGTGGGGAAAATGCAGGAAAAATCAGGGGAAATGGGGGAAATAGGGAAAAAATCCGGGAAAATGTGGAAAAAGCGGTAAAAAACCCAGGGAAAATGGGGAAAAATCTGGAAAAAATCTGGGAAATTCTGGGGAAAATGGAAAATCTGGGGAAAATGAGGAAAAAACGAGGAAAAATCTGGAAAAAATGGGGAAAAATGGGGGGAAAATGGGAAAAATCTGGGAAAATAGGGAAAAAATGGGGGGAAAATCCCGGAAAATGGGGAAAAAACGGGGAATATTCTGGGACAATCTGGGAAAAATGGGGGAAAATGTGGGAAAAATGGGGGGAAATTGTGAAAAAATCTGGGAAAAAATGGGGGAAATAAGGAAAAATTTGGGAAAATGTGGGAAAAATCTGGAAAAAAAATCGGGAAAATGGGGGAAGTCTGTGAAAATGTGAAAAAAATGGGGAAAACTGAGGCATTCCTCACTCTGCACGGGGCCAAGCAATAGTAGAGAGAACTCACAAATCTTTAAAAGATATGCTGAAAAGAACAATAAAAAACAGCTGTAGGTCTTTCTCCATCAGAATGTTTACACAAGGCATTGTATGTCCTCAATTTTTTAAATAAGCTGCATGAAGATGTTTCGCCTGTTGGACATCATTTTGGAGCTGGAAAATTAAAAACGGGGGAAGCTAAGGTAAAATACAAGGATATCCTGACAGGAGAATGGCTTGGTCCTGTCCCTTTAATTGTTTGGGGGAGAGGACATGCTTGTGTTTCCACAGGAGCAGGTCCAAGATGGATACCGCCCAGACTAGTAAGGATCCACCAAGAAGCTTCCCTCCCAGCTCAACCAGCAGCAGATCCAGCACCAACGGATTCAGCACCAACTACAGGAAGCGATCCTCCATCAGCATCACTTTCGGGATAATCCTGCCTTTTGCGTGCAGCATAACACCAGCAACTCAGACAGACTTAATGTCAGGAGCCCTTGCCACACCTCCTCCAACAATTCCAAATTGGGTAATGCTCTCTGGCCAAAATGTTTGGCTAAACCTGGCACAATCACTAAATACTGACTCTCTCTGTCTCTCTACCTTAGATCCCTCTCACCCTTTTAAGATCTGTCTGGTAGGAATCCCCTGGACGCCAAGAGAATGGGGCGATTTTAGGAATCAGTATATCCCTTGGTGTGATGACCATGGTCAGTTCAGAAATCCATTCTTAGATTGTCTCACAAGACCAGCAAAAACTTCACATGACAGACAGACATTTAGCTATCAGTGGCAGAGACCTGAGCAATTAGAAATCTTGGGGAGTATTATATCTCCTCTCTGTTTTTACTTCATTCACAACAAATATGTTGCCCCTCCTGAAATAATTACTGTCACCTCTTATGGACCTTATTCCAACTTCAGTTTCTGGTGCAAGGAAGAGGTTCCTTACCAGATACAGGCTACCCCTGATTCGGTTATTCTTCCAAAAGGAGCCTTTTTAATTTGTGGACTTGGAGTCTGGAATATGATTCCTAGATTAGCTGCTGCAGACCCCTGCACATTTGGAAAATTAGCACTGTACAATCCAGCTACCCGTATGAAATCTTTACCTGTAAGTCCTCCCAAAAATCAGGCAAAAAGGAACATTAACCTCCAAACAACCTCACCCTTCTCACATCATAGAGTGCGCAGGCAATTCCAAGGTTTACACCCACCTCTTAACTTCTATCCATCACAACCAAAACCACCTTCTCCACCTAAAGCAGCACAGGTCGCTGTGGCTTTTTTTTTTGTTTTTTGCAGTCCACACACCACTCCAGTGGCTAAGTATACATCCTGTTGAGAAATAACGTTACGATCCTTGAGTGAATTCACAGAAGATTGCAATTCCAACATGCATTTTTGGTCCGACACCGCAAACATTCTAAGTTTGGTCCCCCACCACCCCATTCCCAATTCCAAAAACCCATACTGGCCTATACTGGACCATACCTGTCCATATTGCTTTCTACTGGTCTGTACTGGTCCATACCGGTTTATACTGGTCCATACTGGTCCATACTAGTCTATACTGGTCTATCCTGGTTTATACTCCTCTGTACTGGTCTGACCTTGACGGAGATGCTGAAGTGCCCCCAACCCCCTTAACTGGTCCTTACTAGTCCCACTGCCCCATTCCCCATTCCAATGACCCGTACTGGTTTCTACTGGTCTATACCAGTCTGTACTGGTCCGTACTGGTCTGTACTGTTCTGACCTTGACGGAGATGCTGAAGTGCCCCCAACCCTCTTAACTGGTCCGTACTGGTCCCACCATCCCGTTCCCCATTCCAGTGACCTGTACTGGTTTCTATTGCTTTATACTGGCCCATACTGGTCTATACTGGTCCATACTGGTTTATACTGGTCTATCCTGGTTTATACTGGTCTGTACTGGTCTATATTGGTTTATAATGGTCTATACTGGTCTGACCTTGATGGAGATACTGAAGTGCCCCCAACCCCCTTAAGTGGTCCTTACTGGTCCCACTGCCCAGCTCCCCATTCCAGTGACCCATACTGGGGCGGTGGTGGCGAGAACCCCAGCAGGAGCCAGGCAGGGTCTTCCTGCCATTGCATGAGTGCTGTGTGAGGTCAGGGCTGCTCGCAGATCCAGATCGCACCAGCACATTTCCAAGAGCACTGTAAAATGGGAAGGGCAAAGCACAATTATTAGGAAGGAAAGGAGCTTTTCTGAGACAGTGTTTTGAATTTCTTACTCCTGAGGAATCTGGGGGTTGAGAAACGGAAAAGGAGCTCTCATGTTGGACAAGTCACTGAGACTCCTGAGCTGTAACTTGGAATGCACAGTGCTTCTGCAAGCAACTTCCTAAAGTGCTTTCGGCCTCTGCTCTGCTTTTGACAGAAGCA
>NW_024104564.1:0-33842 GCF_003945595.2 Pipra filicauda | reverse complement strand
GGAATGGGGCGGTGGGACCAGTAAGGACCAGTTAAGGGGGTTGGGGACACTTCATCATCTCCGTCAAGGTCAGACCAGTACAGACCAGGATAGACCAGTATAAACCAGGATAGACCAGTATAAACCAGGATAAACCAGTGCGGGTCACTGCAACGCGGAATGGGGTGGTGGGACCAGTAAGGACCAGTTAAGGCAGAACTCAGATGGGACGTAATGGGTTTGGGGTGGGCGTGTCCCCTCTATGGGTGAGTGTGTCCCCTCCCAGGATTGGCGTGTCCACTCCCAGGGTGGACGTGGCCTTTGTGGGCATGTCTTTTGCCTCCTCTCCCCCTCCCTGAACTGGGAGCTCAACTGGGCCTTACTGGGGTTTGGGTGGGAGTGTCCCTTCCTACGGCGGATTAGTGGGACGGTGGAGACCTCCAGGCCTTAGGGTGCTAGCCCCATTACCTGCAAGGTGAATGCCCTTCCCCCCTGCTCCCCGCACGTGGCCCAGCGACCCGGCAAGGAGCCCACACAGACCACCAGGGAGGGAGGGACAAAAGAGGAAGTTCAAAGTGGGGAAGGGGTTTATAAAGCTTTTAGGAAGGTCAAAGGGAAACCAATCACAAGTTCAAGGGCACACAGAAAAAACCAATCAGGTAAGGGGTCAACAGCCGATAGGAAGGGGTTAACAAGGACCAATGAGTCACACCTCAGGGCACCTTTCCAGGACACCTTGTATGAAAGACAAGTCCCTCACAGGTGGTGTCGGGAAGAGGGAGCAATGACACTGCAGAAAATACAAAAAGCCATTTTGAAACGTGTTTAAACCACATTAAAAACTTCTGTTTCTACAACATTTGAGCTGTTTTCTTCTTTATCTTCACTAATCTGTCTCTGACAGGACTTCTTCCATCCTGCGTATGGCAAATCCATTGCCACATCTCCTCCTCCTTTGTCTTCTAAAGTTGGATATGCTTTTAATGATTGAGAGGTTCTGGCACAACTGAGCAAACATGGAAAGACACACATAAAGAGAAACACTACGGAAAGTCCTAGTACGAGAACTACAATAATTTTCTTTATAGTGGAAGAGAGGCCTTTGAAGGGCAGCCAGTCGAAAAAATCATCAAAGGTCAGATGATCAACCTCCTTGATTTCATGAACTAAGGACTTAAGCTGATTAATCTGGGAGTGGATAGATTGGGAGTGATCAGAGAAGTTGAGACAGCAGAGGCCTTCAAACTCCTGACACCCATGGCCATTTACTAGAAGGAGAAAATCTATTGCAGCACGATTTTGTAACAGAGCTTTCTTATTGGTTTGGGTATCTTGTAAAAGATCATCAAGGGCAGCGCTGGTGGCATTAGCTTCTTTTGCAAGCCAGCATCCCATTCTGGTACGGAGTGTTAAGGCTTTTGTTGAGCTGACAATTGGAAGTATACCACTTAGAATGTTTGCGGTGTCGGACCAAAAATGCATGTTGGAATTGCATTCTGCTGTGAATTCACTCAAGGACTGTAATTTTTCTAAAGGATGTGCTTCAACTGGAGGTGGGGGTGCTGCAGCCACAGCGACCTGTGCTGCTTTAGGTGGAGAAGGTGGTTTTGGTTGTGATGGATAGAAGTTAAGAGGTGGGTGTAAACCTTGGAATTGCCTGCGCACTCTATGATGTGAGAAGGGTGAGGTTGTTTGGAGGTTAATGTTCCTTTTTGCCTGATTTTTGGGAGGACTTACAGGTAAAGATTTCATACGGGTAGCTGGATTGTACAGTGCTAATTTTCCAAATGTGCAGGGGTCTGCAGCAGCTAATCTAGGAATCATATTCCAGACTCTAAGTCCACAAATTAAAAAGACTCCTTTTGGAAGAATAACCGAATCAGGGGTAGCATGTATCTGGTAAGGAACCTCTTCCTTGCACCAGAAACTGAAGTTGGAATAAGGTCCATAAGAGGTGACAGTAATTATTTCAGGAGGGGCAACATATTTGTTGTGAATGAAGTAAAAACAGAGAGGAGATATAATACTCCCCAAGATTTCTAATTGCTCAGGTCTCTGCCACTGATAGCTAAATGTCTGTCTGTCATGTGAAGTTTTTGCTGGTCTTGTGAGACAATCTAAGAATGGATTTCTGAACTGACCATGGTCATCACACCAAGGGATATACTGATTCCTAAAATCGCCCCATTCTCTTGGCGTCCAGGGGATTCCTACCAGACAGATCTTAAAAGGGTGAGAGGGATCTAAGGTAGAGAGACAGAGAGAGTCAGTATTTAGTGATTGTGCCAGGTTTAGCCAAACATTTTGGCCAGAGAGCATTACCCAATTTGGAATTGTTGGAGGAGGTGTGGCAAGGGCTCCTGACATTAAGTCTGTCTGAGTTGCTGGTGTTATGCTGCACGCAAAAAGCAGGATTATCCCGAAAGTGATGCTGATGGAGGATCGCTTCCTGTAGTTGGTGCTGAATCCGTTGGTGCTGGATCTGCTGCTGGTTGAGCGGGGAGGGAAGCTTCTTGGTGGATCCTTACTAGTCTGGGCGGTATCCATCTTGGACCTGCTCCTGTGGAAACACAAGCATGTCCTCTCCCCCAAACAATTAAAGGGACAGGACCAAGCCATTCTCCTGTCAGGATATCCTTGTATTTTACCTTAGCTTCCCCCGTTTTTACTTTTCCAGCTCCAAAATGATGTCCAACAGGCGAAACATCTTCATGCAGCTTATTTAAAAAATTGAGGACATACAATGCCTTGTGTAAACATTCTGATGGAGAAAGACCTACAGCTGTTTTTTATTGTTCTTTTCAGCATATCTTTTAAAGATTTGTGAGTTCTCTCTACTATTGCTTGGCCCCGTGCAGAGTGAGGAATGCCTCAGTTTTCCCCATTTTTTTCACATTTTCACAGACTTCCCCCATTTTCCCGATTTTTTTTCCACATTTTTCCCACATTTTCCCAAATTTTTCCTTATTTCCCCCATTTTTTCCCAGATTTTTTCACGATTTCCCCCCATTTTTCCCACATTTTCCCCCATTTTTCCCAGATTGTCCCAGAATATTCCCCGTTTTTTCCCCATTTTCCGGGATTTTCCCCCCATTTTTTCCCTATTTTCCCAGATTTTTCCCATTTTCCCCCCATTTTCCCCATTTTTTCCAGATTTTTCCTCGTTTTTTCCACATTTTCCCCAGATTTTCCATTTTCCCCAGAATTTCCCAGATTTTTTCCAGATTTTTCCCCATTTTCCCTGGGTTTTTTACCGCTTTTTCCACATTTTCCCGGATTTTTTCCCTATTTCCCCCATTTCCCCTGATTTTTCCTGCATTTTCCCCACATTTTCCCAGATTTCCTCCCATTTTCCCCCATTTTCCCACATTTTTTCCCCCATTTTCCCACATTTTTCCCCATTTTCCCACATTTTCCATACATTTTTTCCACATTTTCCTGGATTTTTCCAATTTTTCTCCATTTTCCTGGATTTCCCCCCAACTTTTTCCCAGATTTTTCCCCCATTTTCCCCCATTTTTTCCACATTTTCCCAGAATTTTTTCCATTTTTTCCCCATTCCCCCCATTTTTCGCAGAATTTCCCGCATTTTAGCCCATTCCCCCCTTTTCCCAGATTTTTTCCCTTTTCCCCCATTTTTCGTGATTTTCCCCACATTTTCCCACATTTTCTCAGATTTTTCCTCCTTTTTCCCAGAATTTCCCCATTTTCCTGGAGTTTGCCCCATTTTCCTGGATTTTTCCCATTTTTCCACATTTTCCCAGATTTTTCTCCCGATTTTCCCAGATTTTCCCCACATTTTTCCCACATTTTTCCCCCTTTTTTCCCCATTTTTCCCCATATTCCCGCATTTTCCCCTCATTTTTCTCCATTTTCCCATATTTTCCCCCATTTCCCCCCCATTTTTTCCACATTTTCCCTCATTTTTTCCCCGATTTTCCCGGATTTCCTTATTTTTTCCCCATTTTCCTGGAGTTTTCCCAATATTTCCCCATTTTCCCGGATATTTTCCCTTTTTTCCCCTTTTATTCCCACTTTTCCAACAGCCTCTCCTGTGCCTGTATTTCCACCTGTTAATTCAGGGCATTCTGGCTTCCAGTGTCCCTCCTTTCTGCAATACGCACACTGGTTCTACACAGCCTTGTCTGTAGGGGAGGCAAACCTTACATCTGTTACACAAGGCTCATACATATAACTAGCAATCGCAAAACTGACAAATCTTAATTCTAGGTCTTATCCAAAGTGATGTGATTATAGTTAACTCTTCAGCACTACCTCTCATATAGCAACTCTTAGCATGATAATACCTTTAACTATGTGCTCCTGGTTGTTTCAAGGTAAGCAAGATATATCAGGTACACAATAACAATACTTGGCCAAATACAAACAAGACTAGACCAGACCAGAGGGGATATTCCCCTGGGAGAGCGTCCTCTCCCGTGTCCCCTGCGAGACGGCGTCCCGCCTCGACTTACAGGTATCCAGAAACCAGATACAAATACCTTTTATCAATAGGCAGTGTTCTTGTCCAGCCCCCGCAAGAAGCCACCGAAGAAGGGAGCCCCTTCGGGTAAAAAGACTTACCCGAGGGCGCCCAAGGGGGTCCCGTCCTCCGGGGGATTCCGCAGCCGGGTGGAGAAGGTGTGCTGCCGCAGGTCGCCAAATGAATCCGAAAAATCGGTCTGACAAACTGCTCAGAGACTTTTCATCTTTAAGCAGCAAGGTATTTGTTTATTCAACGTTGGGAGCAAGCCAGCTCGCGCTGGACAAACTTGCTCACCGGCTTCTCAGAAAACCAGCACTTTTATCCAATTTTCAGATGTGATTAAACGCATATTCAAACGATTACAACATCTATCAATACATATTAAAAATAGGCGGAGTATAGGCGGAGCTCAGGGCGGTGCTTCTCTTGACACCCCGTTTCGAGGGGTAGTTCCGATCTTCATCCATAGGGCAGGGGGCTCTAACTCATCTTCCTCATCTTGACCCTTCTTCCTTTCCATTGTTCTTGTCCCGCTCACTGAAGCTTGGAAAAGGCCCTGGCTCCAGGCCTATTTCTCCTATTCAAATGTCTACCTGATCCTGTTATACTTCTAATTTATTGCTTCTAAGTCTATTACATGTTCTTGTACTATTCTCTTAAGCTTTTGGTCCAGTAAGTAGAACAGAACGGGGACAGATCGTTTTGAATATTGGTAACTTGTTTGCAGGCCCAAATCAACTTGTTTGCAGGCCCAAATCTCTTAGTTAACTCTTTGGGCCTAGCCCCCTATATCATCAGCACTCCATGCGAATGTCTGTGCACTCACTTTGGCCTGAGAGAAACCTGCCTGTTTGCAGGGCACTGACTGGGCAACTTTTCTTTTTGCAGGTGGAAAAGGGCAGATAACCAAAACACAGATGGGTCCAGCAGAAGGGATGCTGCTTCTGTCAAAAGCAGAGCAGAGGCCGAAAGCACTTTAGGAAGTTGCTTGCAGAAGCACTGTGCATTCCAAGTTACAGCTCAGGAGTCTCAGTGACTTGTCCAACATGAGAGCTCCTTTTCCGTTTCTCAACCCCCAGATTCCTCAGGAGTAGGAAATTCAAAACACTGTCTCAGAAAAGCTCCTTTCCTTCCTAATAATTGTGCTTTGCCCTTCCCATTTTACAGTGCTCTTGGAAATGTGCTGGTGCGATCTGGATCTGCGAGCAGCCCTGACCTCACACAGCACTCATGCAATGGCAGGAAGACCCTGCCTGGCTCCTGCTGGGGTTCTCGCCACCACCGCCCCAGTATGGGTCACTGGAATGGGGAGCTGGGCAGTGGGACCAGTAAGGACCACTTAAGGGGGTTGGGGGCACTTCAGTATCTCCATCAAGGTCAGACCAGTATAGACCATTATAAACCAATATAGACCAGTACAGACCAGTATAAACCAGGATAGACCAGTATAAACCAGTATGGACCAGTATAGACCAGTATAGGCCAGTATAAAGCAGTAGAAACCAGTACAGGTCACTGGAATGGGGAACGGGATGGTGGGACCAGTACGGACCAGTTAAGAGGGTTGGGGGCAATTCAGCATCTCCGTCAAGGTCAGAACAGTACAGACCAGTACGGACCAGTACAGACTGGTATAGACCAGTAGAAACCAGTACGGGTCATTGGAATGGGGAATGGGGCAGTGGGACTAGTAAGGACCAGTTAAGGGGGCTGGGGGCACTTCAGCATCTCCGTCAAGGTCAGACCAGTACAGACCAGGATAGACCAGTATAAACCAGGATAGACCAGTATAAACCAGTATGGACCAGTATAAACCAGTATGGACCAGTACAGACCAGTAGAAAGCAATATGGACAGGTATGGTCCAGTACAGGCCAGTATGGGTTTTTGGAATTGGGAATGGGGTGGTGGGACCAGTAAGGACCAGTTAAGCGGGTTGGGGACACCTCCATCAAGGTCATACTAGTATATACCAGTATAAACTAGTGTAGACCAGTATGGACTGGTATGGGCCAGTATAGATCAGTATAAACCAGTACAGACCAGTACGGGTCGTTGGAATGGGGCGGTGGGACCAGTAAGGACCAGTTAAGGGGGTTGGGGACACTTCATCATCTCCGTCAAGGTCAGACCAGTACAGACCAGGATAGACCAGTATAAACCAGGATAGACCAGTATAAACCAGTATAAACCAGTGCGGGTCACTGCAACGCGGAATGGGGTGGTGGGACCAGTAAGGACCAGTTAAGGCAGAACTCAGATGGGACGTAATGGGTTTGGGGTGGGCGTGTCCCCTCTATGGGTGAGTGTGTCCCCTCCCAGGATTGGCGTGTCCACTCCCAGGGTGGACGTGGCCTTTGTGGGCATGTCTTTTGCCTCCTCTCCCCCTCCCTGAACTGGGAGCTCAACTGGGACTTACTGGGGTTTGGGTGGGAGTGTCCCTTCCTACGGCGGATTAGTGGGACGGTGGAGACCTCCAGGCCTTAGGGTGCTAGCCCCATTACCTGCAAGGTGAATGCCCTTCCCCCCTGCTCCCCGCACGTGGCCCAGCGACCCGGCAAGGAGCCCACACAGACCACCAGGGAGGGAGGGACAAAAGAGGAAGTTCAAAGTGGGGAAGGGGTTTATAAAGCTTTTAGGAAGGTCAAAGGGAAACCAATCACAAGTTCAAGGGCACACAGAAAAAACCAATCAGGTAAGGGGTCAACAGCCGATAGGAAGGGGTTAACAAGGACCAATGAGTCACACCTCAGGACACCTTCCCAGGACACCTTGTATGAGAGACAAGTCCCTCACAGGTGGTGTCGGGAAGAGGGAGCAATGACACTGCAGAAAATACAAAAAGCCATTTTGAAACGTGTTTAAACCACATTAAAACCTTCTGTTTCTACAACATTTGAGCTGTTTTCTTCTTTATCTTCACTAATCTGTCTCCGACAGGACTTCTTCCATCCTGCGTATGGCAAATCCATTGCCACATCTCCTCCTCCTTTGTCTTCTAAAGTTGGATATGCTTTTAATGATTGAGAGGTTCTGGCACAACTGAGCAAACATGGAAAGACACACATAAAGAGAAACACTACGGAAAGTCCTAGTACGAGAACTACAATAATTTTCTTTATAGTGGAAGAGAGGCCTTTGAAGGGCAGCCAGTCGAAAAAATCATCAAAGGTCAGATGATCAACCTCCTTGATTTCATGAACTAAGGACTTAAGCTGATTAATCTGGGAGTGGATAGATTGGGAGTGATCAGAGAAGCTGAGACAGCAGAGGACTTCAAACTCCTGACACCCATGGCCATTTACTAGAAGGAGAAAATCTATTGCAGCACGATTTTGTAACAAAGCTTTCTTATTGGTTTGGGTATCTTGTAAAAGATCATCAAGGGCAGCGCTGGTGGCATTAGCTTCTTTTGCAAGCCAGCATCCCATTCTGGTACGGAGTGTTAAGGCTTTTGTTGAGCTGACAATTGGAAGTATACCACTTAGAATGTTTGCGGTGTCGGACCAAAAATGCATGTTGGAATTGCATTCTGCTGTGAATTCACTCAAGGACTGTAATTTTTCTAAAGGATGTTCTTCAACTGGAGGTGGGGGTGCTGCAGCCACAGCGACCTGTGCTGCTTTAGGTGGAGAAGGTGGTTTTGGTTGTGATGGATAGAAGTTAAGAGGTGGGTGTAAACCTTGGAATTGCCTGCGCACTCTATGATGTGAGAAGGGTGAGGTTGTTTGGAGGTTAATGTTCCTTTTTGCCTGATTTTTGGGAGGACTTACAGGTAAAGATTTCATACGGGTAGCTGGATTGTACAGTGCTAATTTTCCAAATGTGCAGGGGTCTGCAGCAGCTAATCTAGGAATCATATTCCAGACTCTAAGTCCACAAATTAAAAAGACTCCTTTTGGAAGAATAACCGAATCAGGGGTAGCATGTATCTGGTAAGGAACCTCTTCCTTGCACCAGAAACTGAAGTTGGAATAAGGTCCATAAGAGGTGACAGTAATTATTTCAGGAGGGGCAACATATTTGTTGTGAATGAAGTAAAAACAGAGAGGAGATATAATACTCCCCAAGATTTCTAATTGCTCAGGTCTCTGCCACTGATAGCTAAATGTCTGTCTGTCATGTGAAGTTTTTGCTGGTCTTGTGAGACAATCTAAGAATGGATTTCTGAACTGACCATGGTCATCACACCAAGGGATATACTGATTCCTAAAATCGCC
This sequence comes from Pipra filicauda, assembly GCF_003945595.2. Taxonomy (NCBI): domain Eukaryota; kingdom Metazoa; phylum Chordata; class Aves; order Passeriformes; family Pipridae; genus Pipra; species Pipra filicauda. Next base: position 25,157 of record NW_024104564.1, on the reverse strand, counting down.
CCATTCTCTTGGCGTCCAGGGGATTCCTACCAGACAGATCTTAAAAGGGTGAGAGGGATCTAAGGTAGAGAGACAGAGAGAGTCAGTATTTAGTGATTGTGCCAGGTTTAGCCAAACATTTTGGCCAGAGAGCATTACCCAATTTGGAATTGTTGGAGGAGGTGTGGCAAGGGCTCCTGACATTAAGTCTGTCTGAGTTGCTGGTGTTATGCTGCACGCAAAAAGCAGGATTATCCCGAAAGTGATGCTGATGGAGGATCGCTTCCTGTAGTTGGTGCTGAATCCGTTGGTGCTGGATCTGCTGCTGGTTGAGCTGGGAGGGAAGCTTCTTGGTGGATCCTTACTAGTCTGGGCGGTATCCATCTTGGACCTGCTCCTGTGGAAACACAAGCATGTCCTCTCCCCCAAACAATTAAAGGGACAGGACCAAGCCATTCTCCTGTCAGGATATCCTTGTATTTTACCTTAGCTTCCCCCGTTTTTAATTTTCCAGCTCCAAAATGATGTCCAACAGGCGAAACATCTTCATGCAGCTTATTTAAAAAATTGAGGACATACAATGCCTTGTGTAAACATTCTGATGGAGAAAGACCTACAGCTGTTTTTTATTGTTCTTTTCAGCATATCTTTTAAAGATTTGTGAGTTCTCTCTACTATTGCTTGGCCCCGTGCAGAGTGAGGAATGCCTCAGTTTTCCCCATTTTTTTCACATTTTCACAGACTTCCCCCATTTTCCTGATTTTTTTCCACATTTTTCCAGATTTTTCCCACATTTTCCCAAATTTTTCCTTATTTCCCCCATTTTTTCCCAGATTTTTTCACAATTTCCCCCCATTTCCCCCCAATTTTTCCCACATTTTCCCCCATTTTTCCCAGATTGTCCCAGAATATTCCCCGTTTTTTTCCCCATTTTCCGGGATTTTCCCCCCATTTTTTCCCTATTTTCCCAGATTTTTCCCATTTTCCCCCCATTTTTCCCCATTTTTTCCAGATTTTTCCTCGTTTTTTCCACATTTTCCCCAGATTTTCCATTTTCCCCAGAATTTCCCAGATTTTTTCCAGATTTTTCCCCATTTTCCCTGGGTTTTTTACCGCTTTTTCCACATTTTCCCGGATTTTTTCCCTATTTCCCCCATTTCCCCTGATTTTTCCTGCATTTTCCCCACATTTTCCCAGATTTCCTCCCATTTTCCCCCATTTTCCCACATTTTTTCCCCCATTTTCCCACATTTTTCCCCATTTTCCCACATTTTCCTGGATTTTTCCAATTTTTCTCCATTTTCCTGGATTTCCCCCCAACTTTTTCCCAGATTTTTCCCCCATTTTCCCCCATTTTTTCCACATTTTCCCAGAATTTTTTCCATTTTTTCCCCATTCCCCCCATTTTTCGCAGAATTTCCCGCATTTTAGCCCATTCCCCCCTTTTCCCAGATTTTTTCCCTTTTCCCCCATTTTTCGTGATTTTCCCCACATTTTCCCACATTTTCTCAGATTTTTCCTCCTTTTTCCCAGAATTTCCCCATTTTCCTGGAGTTTGCCCCATTTTCCTGGATTTTTCCCATTTTTCCACATTTTCCCAGATTTTTCTCCAGATTTTCCTAGATTTTCCCCACATTTTTCCCAGAATTTCCCCCATTTTCCCCACATTTTCCCCACATTTTTCCCCCTTTTTTCCCCATTTTTCCCCATATTCCCGCATTTTTCCCTCATTTTTCTCCATTTTCCCATATTTCCCCCCATTCCCCCCCATTTTTTCCACATTTTCCCTCATTTTTTCCCTGATTTTCCCGGATTTCCTTATTTTTTCCCCATTTTCCTGGAGTTTTCCCAATATTTCCCCATTTTCCCGGATATTTTCCCTTTTTTCCCCTTTTATTCCCACTTTTCCCCCACTTTCCCAGATTTTTCTCTATTTTTTCCACATTTTCCCAGATTTTTTCCCCATTTTGCCTAGAATTTCCCACATTTTTCCTGATTTTTCCCATTTTTCCCCATTTCCCCAGATTTCCCCCCATTTTTCCACATTTTCCCAGATTTTTCCTCATTTTTTCCTAAATTTTCCCAGATTTTCCCCCATTTTCCCCAGATTTTTCCCATTTTTTCCCCATTTTTCCTGGATTTTTCCCACATTTTTCCCAGAATTTCCCACGGTGTTCCTCATTTTCCCATATTTTCCAGATTTTTCTGCAGATTTTTCCCCCATTTCCCCCAATTTTCCTGGATTTTTGGGCCCCCAGTTTTCCAAATTTCCCCAGTGGGAAGAAATAGGGGAAAATTTGGGAAAAAAGTGGGAATTTGGAGGAAAACAGGGAAAAATTGGAGAAAAAAGTGGGAAATTTGGGGAACACAAATGAAAAATTGTGAAAAATGGGGGAAAAATTGGGGAAACTGGGGGAAATTTGGAGAAAATTGATGAAAAATGGGGGAAAATGGGGAAAAATGGGGGAAATTTGGGAAAATTGGGGAAAATCCGGGAAAATGGAGGGGGAAATTGGGAATAATGGGGAGAATTTGGGAAAAATGGGAGAAATTTGGGGGGAAAAGTCAGAAATTTGGGAAAATGGGGGATTTTGAGGGGAAATGGAGGGAAAATTGGGAAAAAAGTGGGAAATTTGGAGAAAAGGGGTGAAAAATCAGGAAAAATGGGGGAAAATTCAGAAAAATTAGGGGAGTTTGGGAAAAAATTGGGAAAAAATGGTGGAATTTGAGTAAAATGGGGAAATTTGGGAAAAAATGGATGAAAAATTGGGAAAAATAGGGGGAAATTTGGGAAAAATGGAAGGAATTGAGAAAAATGGGGGAATTGGGGGAAAATAGGAGGAATTTGGAAAAAATGGGGGAATTTGGGGAAAATGGGGGAATTCAGGGGAAATGATGAAAAATTGGGAAAAATTGGGGAAAAATTGGAAAAAAGTGGGAAATTTGGGAAAAATGGGGGAAATGGGGGGAAAACTGGGGAAAGAAGTGGGAAATTTGAGAAAAATGGAGAAAAAAGTGGGAAATTTGGGAAAAAAGTGGGAAATTTGGGGAAAATGGATGAAAAATTGAGAAAAATGAGGGGAAATTTGGGAAAAAATTGGGTGTCCCCCCCAGATTTGGCCGCGCCATGGCCCCGATTGCCCCGGGATCAGGTGAGACCACTCTCCCACCCCTGACCCCTCCCCCTCCCCGGGGTCACCGCCCCGCCCCCCACCGGTTGGGGCTGTGACCCCTCCCCCACTTTATGGCCCCTCCCCCACTCTGTGGTCCCTCCCCCACTCTGTGGCCTTTCCCCCACTTTATGACCCCCTCCCCAACGCTCTGAGCCCTCCCCCACTTTATGACCCCTCCCAAACTATCTGACCCCTCCCCCCTCTCTGTGACCCCCCCTACCCCCTCTTTACCCCTCCCCCACTTTATGGCCCCTCCCCCACTCTGTGACCCCTCCCCCACTTTGTGGTCCCTCCCCCACTTTATGGCCCCTCCCCCACTCTGTGGCCCCTCCCCCACCTCGTGACCCCTCCCCCACTTTATGGCCCCTCTCCCACTTTATTGCCCCTCCCCCACTCTGTGACCCCTCCCCCACCGACATCTTCTCCCTCTCCCTTCCCAGTACAGACCAGTAAGGGACCAGTAACGGTCCCCGCCCTGCCAGTTCCACCACTAAGGCACCAGTAAGGGCTGGGGGGAGTTCGGGGGAGGCTCCCAGTTTGACCAGTAAGGGACCAGTGGTGGCGCGAGGCCACACCCCCTTCCCAGTGACAGACCAGTAATGGACTGGGGAGGTCCGGGACCCTCCCAGTAACACCAGCAAGAGCTCAGGCACCCTCCCAGTAATACCAGTAACACCAGTAACACCAGTAAGAGCTCAGGCACCCTCCCAGTAACACCAGTAAGAGCTCAGGGACCCTCCCAGTAACACCAGTAAAACCAGTAAGAGCTCAGGGACCCTCCCAGTAACACCAGTAAGAGCCCAGAGACCCTCCCAGTAACACCAGTAGCACCAGTAAGAGCTCAGGGACCCTCCCAGTAACACCAGTAAGAGCCCAGTAAGAGCCCAGAGGGTGGGGGAGGGGCCTGGGAGTTTTTGGGGATGGGGGAAAGGTCTTGAGCGTGGGGGAGGGGTAGAAGGGGACTTTGAGGGTGGGGGAGGGGCAGGAGGGACCGCGAGGGTGGGGGAGGGGCAGGAGGGTCACTTAGGGTGGGGGAGTGGAAGGAGGGTCCTTGAGGGTGGGGGAGGGACAGGAGGGGACCCTGAGGGTTGGTGAGGGGAAGGAGGGGTCTCTGAGGGTGGGGGAGGGGCAGGAGGGTCCCTAAGGGTGGAGGAGGGGCAGGAGGGATCCTGAGGGTGGGGGAGGGACAGGGAGGGACCCAGAGGGTGGGGGAGGGGCCCTGAGGGTCCCTGAGGGTGGGGGAGGGGCAGGAGGTTCCCTGAAAGTGTGGGAGGGGCAGGGAGGGACCCCGAGGGTGGAGAGGGATCCTTGGGGGGGTACTCTGCCATGCGTGAATCAAAGAATCAGTATAAATTTCGGACTATAAATACAGTGATACTTGAAAGAGCCCCCTTAACAGGTAGTCCAGGATTCTGTTATGATTTTCGGGTCAAATAGCCTCTTGGATTTTATTTGTGAAGCAAGACTGCCATCTAGCGTCCATTTCTTCTTGGGGGGGGCAGTCATTTTCGCAGAGTGGTCTTCTGGCTTAGCAGGACTCGTAGCATCATTGATCGACCTTTCCGAAATCTAACCCCTAAACTAAATGCTCTAGGACCAGTTAGATCTTCCCATTTGCTTAAACAATGTTTCTTTGACTTTCTTCTTAGCAGAACCATCTCTTTTTAAACAAGTTTTCTGAGGCACATAAGCTTATTTCTTGAAGATGGGCATGCATTAGTTTCCATGTACCATCTACATTCTCTCCCCTAAAATTAATTGTAGTCTTAAAAGAAAAGACCACTACCACGCCAAGTAAGCAAATCCCTTTGTCTATTAGGATTTTCATGTAAGATAAAACTTCTGGTTTCTAAGGCGTTTAGAAAGGAGATCCTCTCTCATTTCACTGCCATTGTGACAATATGGGGCCTCATGTAACACACGGAACACTGAACACTGCAGAATCCCGTGGAATCAAGGGGCCATTGTGACACCCTAGGGCTTCATGAAAGAGGGAGGCCCTGCAGAGAGATTTCAAATCAGAGGTTTGGGCAATCATCAACCAGAGGAAATTCAACAAGGGGACGTGATGGACTCTGTCCCCGGGATGGGACAATCCCGGATGTCCGGACAGACTGGGAATGACATGCTGTATAGCAGCGTTTGAAAATGGCCTCTGGGATGATGGTGGATGACCAGTTGACCAAGAGTCAGTGGTACCCTGGTGGGGGCTCACTACTCAGTCACACAAGTGTTTTCAGACACACAAGTCCTTCCCTTGCACACACACACTGACAGTTCATGGCAGCAGGGGCAATATCTCCTGGGTCTCCTTCTACCACGCCCGGAGCCTGGATGAACCTCAACCCTTGTGAGGTGCCACTATCTGAGATGCCCCGTGGTCGGAGGGATGGACACGGGGAGCTCTGGCCACAGAAGCACATCCCAGAGCTGCATCCAGGGCCTTTGCCAGGGTTTAGTACTGTAAATGCAAAGGGACACCAAGACACTCTGTCCCACGTAACTTCAAGACTCCCGCAGGAGGCTGAAGGCATTTGTACTTGCTCAGGGTCATCTCCCCGCACCAACACCAGGTTCGTACTTAAGACTTGTCTGTGCAATGCAAACAGAGACAGCCTGTTTAGTTCTTCCGTGTCTCTCCAGGGAAGGCTAAGGAACCTCTGTGGGCTGGGTGAGAAGCCAGTGCTGGAAGTAGTGGTTCTATTGTGAGTGCCAACCAAGACTGGTTGGCAGGTCTGGGATGTATGCCCTGGGGAGTTGACCTGGGTTTTCCAGTGCACATGGCAATAGATCACACACTGCCCTGGTGGTCCTTCATATCCTCCTACGGAGGTGACAGCGAACGAACTATTTCTGTGCCTCTGTTTGCCCCCAACCTGCTGCAGATGTGCTGGTTCCAGCACATCCAGTTCAGGTGTGACAGGTTGTTCCTGATCCTCTGAGCAATAGACCAGGAGGAAGGAAACAGCAGAGCTCACTTACGGGAAACTGCATCCCCATGAAGTCCAACGCCGGTGGGAAATGCCACGCCGCGTCTGAGTTTTCTCTGGGGAAGGTGCTTCTCCAATGCACTGCCTCGCCTTAGCACTGATGCCACAGTACCGACAAAAAGCCAAGTGGTCTTTGTCTCCAGAAGAAGTGCTCCTGCAGGGATGCTCCTCGGGCAGCCCCGGAGAGGTTGAGCTCGAGATGCTGAGCCCGGAGGGATGTTCTGCATCTCGTGCCCCTCCACCATTCTCACAAGGGCGTGCCCTGGAAGAAAATTTAGGAGTCTCCACGTGCCATGAGAGGAGTGTTGTTAGGGTAGAGACGATGGCTGTGAGAGGAGTTCGTGACCTGTCGATCTTGAGTACCACGACACCATCATGCAGCCCCGCCACCCAGCCGGGGCCCGCCACATCCGTGGTGTAGAGACCCGACAGCCGCCGCGCTGCAGCCGCTCACCTGGCCTCCGCCTCCAGCCCGCACCCGACGAGAGCCCGAGCGGCACCGGCGTCGGGCTCAGCCGCGGGTCGGAATTGTCGGAGGAAGGGAGTGGAGGGAGAGGAAGGAGAGGAGGCGGAGAGGAGACCGCCCACCCGGAGCAGAGAGCTGCTGCTGGAGCCGGCAGGGAGACGCTGGGCGGCGGATCGGCTGGTGCGGCACTGGTGGGGAGCAGGGCTGGCGGCGCTGACCGCGGTTCTGCTCGGTGTGCAGGGTTGGCGGCCGGGGACTGTGGGGGCTTGGGCAGCGGCTGAGGTGGCCGTGCATGTCTCTCGAGGCTACCGTCCTGCCTGGCGGTTTCTTCACAGAGCTCTGCCCCCGAACTATCCTCCTATTCTTTCCTCCCTCTGCTCCATAAAGCATTCTCTCGGAACACTCATCGCTCTTTTTTTCACGAGTCTTTCCTGTTTCCTTACTTTACTCTCGGTCCTTCAGAGAATTCGTGCAGTCCGTCCCTTTCCTACTTTTCTTCCTCTCTTTGCTTTTCTTAGTCCCGCGGCTTTCCATTCTTCACCGACTCTGCCAATCCACCTCTTTCCCTCACTCATCTCTCCAGCAAATACTAATGGACACGTCCACTACTACAGATCTTGACATCCTCCTAAAATTCTTCTCCGTATGGTCCTGACTGCTCCTGTGCCCTTTGTTCTGGGAAACAACATGCCGTGCAAAAAGCAATTCTGACGACTTTTCTTCTTTTTATCTCTACCAGGGTCTACAGGCAGAGCCCAGGTGTTGCAGGACCCATTGGCAGAAAACGCAGAGGGCAGTGAAATCACCAACAAGTGCTCACACACCACCATCAGGATCGGTGATTTTATCCATTTCTACCGGCAGCTCCCGGGCGACAGCCCCGAGCTCCTGGCACGCGCTGCTAAATGGTCCAGAGAGCTGCGGGCACCAGCGGGGCGGCTGTCGGTGTAGGGAGATCGTCTTTGGACCGTTCTCTGGCTCTCCCGGCAACGTCATGGGGAGGCGGCTGAGCGCCCTGGCGGACGCCGTATCATTGACACCGTCGTCTCTGGAGTTTTCAGGGGATTTCCTTTGAAATAAAAAACTCCTTTAATTGTTTCTACTGCAGAGCAAAATAACGGTTCAGTCCTACGCAGAGCACAGGCTTGTGACAGAACACCTGAGTGCCAAGTGACGTGCACAGCACAAGGCAGTGCGTCTGGGCATACTGCAGTCAGTTGCAATGTGTGACCCTAACTTCTCCTGAGCCATCGTTTCCTTGCACCGCAATTCTCTGGTTAATGAAGGTCTTTCTCTTTGGATAGCAGGAGGGTTCTGACCTTACCTTGAATGTGGAAACGACACAGTAAGGGTCCGCAAGACATGAAGTGTCACTTCTCAAGGATCTGAACACTGCATCTCCGACCTGTACTGAAGAAACCCTGAAGGCAGACAGCGCGATGGAGCGAGGTGCAGCCAAGTCAGATCAAGCATGGTGAGAGAGGTGACCAAAGCAGTCAGAAAGGAGAGATTTCCAGCCATGTGGTCCTGGACTCAGGAAAGATGATTGCGGGACCGTCCTTGATTAATCTCTCTGTACGAATGCACACTTCTCACCTTCCTGTAAATATGTTATCTCTGTTCTGATACCTAAGAGAGCAGAAGCATGTCGGGAGCACAGACGTATAGGGAGGGTGAGCTTGATGCTACTCTTTCAACTGGGAAGACTGTGAAAGCCTCAGGACTCTCCACGTGCCTAGAAGCGTCTTTTACAACTTGAGGAGTTGCAGCACTTCCACTGAAATTCTCTTACAAATTTCATCCTCCTCTCTATCCCTCAGTTTTTCATCAATTCATCCTTCCTCCTCCTCCCAGAAAACATTCAACCATTCAAACATTCAACATTCAGGTGCCGTGGGGAAATACCACTGAATAGAGAAAAATCGTTGTATATCTCGTGCTTGCATATGTTCACGCCAGACGATCTTACTTCTCTAAGGAAATGAGGAGAGCAAGAAGAGAAAGACTTCTTTCTCTCTGCTCTCCCCTTCAACATCTCTCCTTCTCCCTCGATCTTCTCATCCACCTACTGCCACCACAAGATATCTGGGCTCCCTCTCCAGTCACACATTTCTCCTTTTCTATAGAAAATCAGCAGATCCTTTCAAAGCAGCCCTAGGCCCATCAAGATCTCCTCTCACTAACTTTAATAATGCGTCCCATTCGGCCTCCAGTCTGCCTCTGGCACGAATTCCAGTTTTCCGCAGGCTGGCAATATATTCAGGTCTCCCTGTTTGCAGGATAACTATTGTGTGATCTCAGAGAGTGAGGAACTCGGGATTGAGGAGCCCTCAGAATCTAAAGAGGGAAAAGAGTGCTCACTTACGGAGATTGCATCTCCATGAAGTCCAAAGCAGGTGGGAGATGCTACACCACCTCCGAGTTCTCTCTGGCGAAGGTGCTTCTCCCATGAACTACCTCGCCTTAGCACTTCTGCCACAGCTCCCGACAAAAAGCCAAGTGGTCTTTGTCTCCAGTAGCAGTGTTCCTGCTGCAAGCAGGGATGATCCCCGGGACAGGCCAGGAAAGGCTGAGCCCTGGGTGCTGAGATCGGAGGGATATTCAGCCTCTCGTACCCTCCACCATTCTCAGAGACGTGAACCGTGGAAGACAATTTAGGAGTCTCCACCTGCCAAGAGAAGAGTTTTGTTAGGGAAGAGACGATGGTGGAGAAAGGAGCACATGGCAGTTGAGGGAGAGGAAGGCAGAGGATGGAGAGGAGGCGGAGAGGAGGCGCCAACCCGGTGCAGAGAGCCCCGGATGGTGTGGGCAGGGAGACGCTGGGTGGTGGATCGGCTGGTGCGGCGCTGGTGGGGAGCTGGGCTGGCGGCGCTGACCGCGGTTCTGCTCGGGGACCGTGGGGGCCGGGGCAGCGGCTGGCGTGGCCGTGCAGGTCTCTGGCGGCTACCATCCTGCCTGGCAGGTTCTTCATAGGGTTCTGCCCCGAAACATCTTCCCATTCCTCCCTCCCTCGATTCCATAAAGCATTCCCTCGGAACACAATTTTCTTTGCTTTTTTCTGCGGATTTACTTTCCAACTCTCTGAACAGTTCAGCAGCGCGTTCCAGGAGCTCGGGGCTGTGACATGGAGATGCAGGAATAAATGAAAAAAATCACCGATCCTTAAGTTGGCGTGTGAGTTCTTCGATATTTAGGGGTAGATCTCTGTGGAGATTCTGCCAGGCAGGACGGTAGCCTCTCCCTCCCCTGCCCTCCTCCGACAATTCCGGCCCTCTGCTGAGTCCGGCGCCGGCACCACTCGTGCTCTCGTTTGGTGCGGATTGGAAGTGGAGACCAGGCGGCGGGGCCTGGCTGGGTGGCAGGGCTGTGGGATGGTGTCGGGGTACTCAAGATCAACAGACCACGAATTTCTCTCAGCACCATCGTCTCTTCCCTAACAACGCTCCTTTCTTGGCAAGTGGAGACTCCGAAATTTTCTTCCAGGGAAAGCCCTTGAGAGAATGGTGGAGGGGCACGAGATGCAGAACATTCCTCCGGGCTCAGCATCTCGAGCTCAACCTCTCCGGGGCTGCCCGAGGAGCATCCCTGCAGGAGCACTTCTTCTGGAGACAAAGACCACTTGGCTTTTTGTCGGTACTGTGGCATCAGTGCTAAGGCGAGGCAGTGCATTGGAGAAGCACCTTCCCCAGTGAAAGCTCGGACGTGGAGGAAGAAGGAAGCACTGATGAAAAGCCGAGAGATAGAGAGGAGGTGACCCAGGCAGAAAGTGATGAAGAGATAGCCAAATTCATGCTGAGAACAACTTGCCTCTTTTCTGAGAGGGTCAGAAATCACCACCCTGTCCCGAGAGAAGAGAGCTGCAGGAAACGACTCCCTTGGGGAGTAAAGGAAGCAGGAGGGCTTTCATCTTTCCTGTGTCCAGGACCACATGGCTGGAAATCTCTCCTTTCTGACTGCTTTGGTCACCTCTCTCACCACGCTTGTTCTGGCTTGGCTGCACCTCGCTCCATCGCTCTGTCTGCCTTCAGGGTTTCTTCAGCACAGGTCGGAGATGTAGTGTTCAGATCCTTGAGAAGTGACACTTCATGTCTTGCGGACCCTTACTGTGTCGTTTCCACACTCAAGGTAAGGTCAGAACACTCCTGCTATCCAAAGAGAAAGACCTTCATTAACCAGAGAATTGCGGTGCAAGGAAACGATGGCTCAGGAGAAGTTAGGGTCACACATTGCAACTGACTGCAGTATGCCCAGACGCACTGCCTTGTGCTGTGCACGTCACTTGGCACTCAGGTGTTCTGTCACAAGCCTGTGCTCTGCGTAGGACTGAACCGCCCTTGTTTCATAGGGGCGCTTCTTTGCTCTGCAGTAGAAACAATTAACCGGGTTTTTTATTTCAAAGGAAATCCCCTGAAAACTCCAAAGACGACGGTGTCAATGATACGGTGTCCGCCAGGGCGCTCAGCCGCCTCCCCATGACGTTGCCGGGAGAGCCAGAGGACGGTCCAAAGACGATCTCCCTACACCGACAGCCGCCCCGCTGGCGCCCGCAGCTCTCTGGACCATTTAGCAGCGCGTGCCAGGAGCTCGGGGCTGTGGCCCGGGAGCTGCCGGTAGAAATGGATAAAATCACCGATCCTGATGGTGGTGTGTGAGCACTTGTTGGTGATTTCACTGCCCTCTGTGTTCTCTGCCAAGGGGTCCTGCAACACCTGGGCTCTGCCTTTAGACCCTGGCAGAGATAAAAAGAAGAAAAGTCGTCAGAATTGCTTTTTGCACGGCATGTTGTTTCCCAGAACAAAGGGCACAGGAGCAGTCAGGACCATACGGAGAAGAATTTTAGGAGGATGTCAAGATCTGTAGTAGTGGACGTGTCCATTAGTATTTACTGGAGAGATGAGTGAGGGAAAGAGGTGGATTGGCAGAGTCGGTGAAGAATGGAAAGCCGCGGGACTAAGAAAAGCAAAGAGAGGAAGAAAAGTAGGAAAGGGACGGACTACACGAATTCTCTGAAGGACCGAGAGTAAAGTAAGGAAACAGGAACGACTCGTGAAAAAAAGAGCGATGAGTGTTCCGCGAGAATGCTTTATGGAGCAGAGGGAGGAAAGAATAGGAGGATAGTTCGGGGGCAGAGCTCTGTGAAGAAACCGCCAAGCAGGACAGTAGCCTCGAGAGACATGCACGGCCACCTCAGCCGCTGCCCCGGCCCCCACAGTCCCCGGCCGCCAACCCTGCACACCGAGCAGAACCGCGGTCAGCGCCGCCAGCCCTGCTCCCCACCAGTGCCGCACCAGCCGATCCGCCGCCCAGCGTCTCCCTGCCCGCTCCAGCAGCAGCTCTCTGCTCCGGGTGGGCGGTCTCCTCTCCGCCTCCTCTCCCTCTTCTGCCTTCCTCTCCCTCCACTCCCTTCCTCAGACAATTCCGACCAGCGGCTGAGCCCGGCGCCGGCGCCGCTCGGGCTCTCGTCGGGTGCGGGCTGGAGGCGGAGGCCAGGTGAGCGGCTGCAGCGCGGCGGCTGTCGGGTCTCTACACCACGGATGTGGCGGGGCCTGGCTGGGTGGCGGGGCTGCAGGATGGTGTCGTGGTACTCAAGATCGACAGGTCACGATCTCCTCTCACAACCATCGTCTCTACCCTAACAACACTCCTCTCATGGCACGTGGAGACTCCTAAATTTTCTTCCAGGGCACGCCCTTGTGAGAATGGTGGAGGGGCACGAGATGCAGAACATCCCTCCGGGCTCAGCATCTCGAGCTCAACCTCTCCGGGGCTGCCCGAGGAGCATCCCTGCAGGAGCACTTCTTCTGGAGACAAAGACCACTTGGCTTTTTGTCGGTACTGTGGCATCAGTGCTAAGGCGAGGCAGTGCATTGGAGAAGCACCTTCCCCAGAGAAAACTCAGACGCGGCGTGGCATTTCCCACCGGCGTTGGACTTCATGGGGATGCAGTTTCCCGTAAGTGAGCTCTGCTGTTTCCTTCCTCCTGGTCTATTGCTCAGAGGATCAGGAACAACCTGTCACACCTGAACTGGATGTGCTGGAACCAGCACATCTGCAGCAGGTTGGGGCAAACAGAGGCACAGAAAAAGTTCGTTCGCTGTCACCTCCGTAGGAGGATATGAAGGACCACCAGGGCAGTGTGTGATCTATTGCAATGTGCACTGGAAAACCCAGGTCAACTCCCCAGGGCATACATCCCAGACCTGACAACCAGTCTTGGTTGGCACTCACAATTGAACCACTACTTCCAGCACTGGCTTCTCACCCAGCCCACAGAGGTTCCTTAGCCTTCCCTGGAGAGACACGGAAGAACTAAACAGGCTGTCTCTGTTTGCATTGCACAGACAAGTCTTAAGTACGAACCTGGTGTTGGTGCGGGGAGATGACCCTGAGCAAGTACAAATGCCTTCAGCCTCCTGCGGGAGTCTTGAAGTTACGTGGGACAGAGTGTCTTGGTGTCCCTTTGCATTTACAGTACTAAACCCTGGCAAAGGCCCTGGATGCAGCTCTGGGATGTGCTTCTGTGGCCAGAGCTCCCCGTGTCCATCCCTCCGGCCACGGGGCATCTCAGATAGTGGCACCTCACAAGGGTTGAGGTTCATCCAGGCTCCGGGCGTGGTAGAAGGAGACCCAGGAGATATTGCCCCTGCTGCCATGAACTGTCAGTGTGTGTGTGCAAGGGAAGGACTTGTGTGTCTGAAAACACTTGTGTGACTGAGTAGTGAGCCCCCACCAGGGTACCACTGACTCTTGGTCAACTGGTCATCCACCATCATCCCAGAGGCCATTTTCAAACGCTGCTATACAGCATGTCATTCCCAGTCTGTCCGGACATCCGGGATTGTCCCATCCCGGGGACAGAGTCCATCACGTCCCCTTGTTGAATTTCCTCTGGTTGATGATTGCCCAAACCTGTGATTTGAAATCTCTCTGCAGGGCCTCCCTCTTTCATGAAGCCCTAGGGTGTCACAATGGCCCCTTGATTCCACGGGATTCTGCAGTGTTCAGTGTTCCGTGTGTTACATGAGGCCCCATATTGTCACAATGGCAGTGAAATGAGAGAGGATCTCCTTTCTAAACGCCTTAGAAACCAGAAGTTTTATCTTACATGAAAATCCTAATAGACAAAGGGATTTGCTTACTTGGCGTGGTAGTGGTCTTTTCTTTTAAGACTACAATTAATTTTAGGGGAGAGAATGTAGATGGTACATGGAAACTAATGCATGCCCATCTTCAAGAAATAAGCTTATGTGCCTCAAAAAACTTGTTTAAAAAGAGATGGTTCTGCTAAGAAGAAAGTCAAAGAAACATTGTTTAAGCAAATGGGAAGATCTAACTGGTCCTAGAGCATTTAGTTTAGGGGTTAGATTTCGGAAAGATCGATCAATGATGCTACGAGTCCTGCTAAGCCAGAAGACCACTCTGCGAAAATGACTGCCCCCCCATGAAGAAATGGACGCTAGATGGCAGTCTTGCTTCACAAATAAAATCCAAGAGGCTATTTGACCCGAAAATCATAACAGAATCCTGGACTACTTGTTAAGGGGGCTCTTTCAAGTATCACTGTATTTATAGTCCGAAATTTATACTGATTCTTTGATCCACGCATGGCAGAGTACCCCCACGGATCCCCAGCTGGTATCTTAAAGAAATGTTTGATCCAATGGTTTCTGTCATTGGGTTTAATTCTTTTGTTTGACCCCTTTGATTCCATGAACTTCCAAAGATATCCCAGGGTTTGTTTAATTCCATGAGGTCCCACAAGTCCCAATGATGTCCCTTAATTCCCTGGTTTTCTGTAGTTTCCCAGGGAATATTTGCTTCCATGATGCAGGGCAGTGTCACAACGGTCGCTTGATTCCGTGAGTTCCCCCAGTGGTGTCCCAGCAGTCCTTTGGTTCCATGAGACCCTGCAATGTTGCAGTGGGTTGACCTTGCCTGGATGCCAGGTGCCCACCAAACCGTTCTAGGGAGATGGGGAACCAGGCAGGGGCTGGACTGGGCAGTTCCAGGGAGTAGAAAACCCCAACGTTCATCTGAAGTGTAGGAGTGGGCAGGGTGGGAGCACTACAGGGTTGAGGTGGCTCCAGGCTCTGGGAGTGGTAGCAGGAGCCCAGGGAGACACTGCCCCTGCTGCAATGAACGCCTGTGTGTGTGCAAGTTAAGGACTCGTGTCTCTGAACACCCCAGTGTGTGTGAGCAGTGCATCAGTCCAGCTCAGGTGTGGACACCTCTCAGAACCCTGACACATTTCTGTGTGTGACTGTAGGAAAACCCCCACTGTGCCAGGGAGTTATTAGATCCTTTACTGTCACCTTCCTGGTGTCCTGTGTAATGATGAAACTAGAAAAGGTGATCATAAGACCCTGATAATTTTCTAAGAGGAGAAATGTCACTACTGGAAAGAAGTGTCACTGAAGAGGGGAGAAGAGGGAACATCATTGTTTCCTTCAGTCTGTTCCACAGCAGGTTCCCCTGGAGCCCCAGGGACACCTGCAGGGAACCCGGAGGGGCAGAGAAAGGGCTGCCTTTGGCTCTTGCTGTGCTGCTCAGCTGGGCTGGCTCCTGGCACACAGGGAGCTCCTGGTAAGTGGGCAGCACTGCAGAGGGCCAGCTCTGCCCAGGAGCAGCTTCTCTGCACAGCCCAGCAGGGTTGAGGGCAGTGCCTGTAGGCACGAGAGAAGAGAAGCAAGGCAGAGGGAGGTTAAAGGCAGCGGAAAGATGGGAGGTGTTCAGCTGAGACTTCCCTTGGGGACACAAATTCACACTGCTCTGCAGAGTGAGTCTGCAGGTGCAGGGCACTGTCACTTGTGTTCCTGGAGGAATCTCCTAAAGCTACCACATCCCACAGCCTTGCGCATCTTCCAGGACTCTCCCAGTTTCTCTGCTGCACAGGAGGAGGATGTTCTCCAGGGCAGGCCTTCCCTGCAGCACCGTCAGAGGGACAGCGCAGGTGGGTGGGCTCCTTCTCCCAGGGCTGGCAGCGGGGTGGGAAGGTGGGAGTGCAACCAGGGGTGCCCGGGGCTGTCCTGCAGAGCAGGGTCCCTGTGTTCCGGGGTTCTTCATGGCAGGGTAGGGACTTTGCCGCCTGCTGGGCTCAGGTCTCATCCTGCCTGGGTAGTTGCCCACACCTCTGCAGGGAGAAGCTGTCGGTGGGGGAGGCGTCACAGAGTCGGGGAGGGGTCACGGGGTGGGGGAAGGGCCACAGAGTGGCTGCCCAAGGAGTCTCTAGGCTGGCAAACCAAATGCAACAAAAAGCCAAAGCTTACAATGCTCTTGGAAATGTGCTGGTGTGATCTGGATCTGCGAGCAGCCCTGACCTCACACAGCACTCATGCAATGGCAGGAAGTCCCTGCCTGGCTCCTGCTGGGGTTCTCACCACCACTGACCGAGTATGGATCACTGGAACGGGGAGTAGGGTGGTGGGACCAGTAAGGACCAGTTAAGGGGGTTGGGGGCACTTCATCATGTCCGTCAATTCAGACCAGTACAGACCAGTATAGACCAGTATGGACCAGGATAGACCAGTGTAAACCAGGATAGACCAGTATAAACCAGTGAGGGTCGCTGGAACGCGGAATGGGGTGGTGGGACTAGTAAGGACCAGTTAAGGCAGAACTCAACTGGGACTTACTGGGTTTTGGGTGGGCGTGTCCCCTCTATGGGTGGGTGTGTCCCCTCCCAGGGTGGACGTGGCCTTTGTGGGCATGTCTTTTGCCTCCTCTCCCCCTCCCTGAACTGGGAGCTCAACTGGGACTTACTGGGGTTTGGGTGGGAGTGTCCCCTCCCAAAGACAGACTCACCTTCAGCCCCTCCCCCCACCTTTAGCCCCCCCCAAGGCCCCTCCCCCCCCTTCCTCGGAGTTTCCTCCTGCCCCTCCCCCAACGTCAGGGTACCCCCTTCTCCTCCTTCACGTTCAGAGACCCTCAGGGCCCCTCCCCCACCCTGGGCGTCCTCTCCTGTCCCTCCTCCACCCTCGCAGTCCCTTCCCGCCCCTCCCCCACCCTCAGGGCACCTCCTGCCCCTCTCCCACCCTCGGGGTCCCTCCCTACCCCTCCCCCACTTTCAGGGAACCTCCTGCCCCTCCCCCACCCTCTGGGTCCCTCCCTGTCCCTCCCCCACCCTCAGGATCCCTCCTGCCCCTCCCCCACCCTTAGGGACCCTCCTGCCCCTCCCCCACCCTCAGAGACCCCTCCTTCCCCTCACCAACCCTCAGGGTCCCCTCCTGCCCCTCCCCCACCCTCAAGGACCCTCCTTCCGCTCCCCCACCCTAAGTGACCCTCCTGCCCCTCCCCCACCCTCGCGGTCCCTCCTGCCCCTCCCCCACCCTCAAAGTCCCCTTCTACCCCTCCCCCACGCTCAAGGCCTTTCCCCCATCCCCAAAAACGCCCCTCCCAGGCCCCTCCCCCACCCTCTGGGCTCTTACTGGGCTCTTACTGGTGTTACTGGGAGGGTCCCTGAGCTCTTACTGGTGCTACTGGTGTTACTGGGAGGGTCCCTGGGCTCTTACTGGTGTTACTGGGAGGGTCCCTGAGCTCCTACTGGTTTTACTGGTGTTACTGGGAGGGTCTCTGAGCTCTTACTGGTGTTACTGGTGTTACTGGGAGGGTCCCTGGGCTTTTACTGGTGTTACTGGTGTTACTGGTATTACTGGGAGGGTGCCTGAGCTCTTGCTGGTGTTACTGGGAGGGTCCCGGACCTCCCCAGTCCGTTACTGGTCTGTCACTGGGAAGGGGGTGTGGCCTCGCGCCGCCACTGGTCCCTTACTGGTCAAACTGGGAGCCTCCCCCGAACTCCCCCCAGCCCTTACTGGTGCCTTAGTGGTGGAACTGGCAGGGCGGGGACCGTTACTGGTCCCTTACTGGTCTGTACTGGGAAGGGAGAGGGAGAAGATGTCGGTGGGGGAGGGGTCACAGAGTGGGGGAGGGGCAATAAAGTGGGAGAGGGGCCATAAAGTGGGGGAGGGGTCACGAGGTGGGGGAGGGGCCACAGAGTGGGGGAGGGGCCATAAAGTGGGGGAGGGACCACAAAGTGGGGGAGGGGTCACAGAGTGGGGGAGGGGCCATAAAGTGGGGGAGGGGTCAGGGGGTAGGGGGGGTCACAGAGAGGGGGGAGGGGTCAGATAGTTTGGGAGGGGTCATAAAGTGGGGGAGGGCTCAGAGAGTTGGGGAGGGGGTCATAAAGTGGGGGAAAGGCCACAGAGTGGGGGAGGGACCACAGAGTGGGGGAGGGGCCATAAAGTGGGGGAGGGGTCACAGCCCCAACTGGTGGGGGGTGGGGCGGTGACCCCGGGGAGGGGGAGGGGTCAGGGGTGGGAGAGTGGTCTCACCTGATCCCGGGGCAATTGGGGCCATGGCGCGGCCAAATCTGGGGGGAACACCCAATTTTTCCCAAATTTCCCCTCATTTTTCCCAATTTTTCATCCATTTTCCCCAAATTTCCCACTTTTTTCCCAAATTTCCCACTTTTTTCTCCATTTTTCCCAAATTTCCCACTTCTTTCCCCAGTTTTCCCCCCATTTCCCCCATTTTTCCCAAATTTCTCTATTTTTTCCAATTTTTCCCCAATTTTTCCCAATTTTTCATCATTTCCCCTGAATTCCCCCATTTTCCCCAAATTCCCCCATTTTTTCCAAATTCCTCCTATTTTCCCCCAATTCCCCCATTTTTTCTCAATTCCTTCCATTTTTCCCAAATTTCCCCCTTTTTTTTCCCAATTTTTCATCCATTTTTTCCCAAATTTCCCCATTTTACTCAAATTCCACCATTTTTTCCCAATTTTTTCCCAAACTCCCCTAATTTTTCTGAATTTTCCCCCATTTTTCCTGATTTTTCACCCCTTTTCTCCAAATTTCCCACTTGTTTCCCAATTTTCCCTCCATTTCCCCTCAAAATCCCCCATTTTCCCAAATTTCTGACTTTTCCCCCCAAATTTCTCCCATTTTTCCCAAATTCTCCCCATTATTCCCAATTTCCCCCTCCATTTTCCCGGATTTTCCCCAATTTTCCCAAATTTCCCCCATTTTTCCCCATTTTTCCCCATTTTTCATCAATTTTCCCCAAATTTCCCCCAGTTTCCCCAATTTTTCCCCCATTTTTCACAATTTTTCATTTGTGTTCCCCAAATTTCCCACTTTTTTCTCCAATTTTTCCCTGTTTTCCTCCAAATTCCCACTTTTTTCCCAAATTTTCCCCTATTTCTTCCCACTGGGGAAATTTGGAAAACTGGGGGCCCAAAAATCCAGGAAAATTGGGGGAAATGGGGGAAAAATCTGGAGAAAAATCTGGGAAAATGTGGGAAAAATGGGGGAAAAAATCAGGAAAATGGGGAAAAAATGGGGAAAAATCTGGGAAAATGGGGAAAAATCTGGGAAAATATGGGAAAATGAGGAACATCGTGGGAAATTCCGGGAAAAATGTGGGAAAAATCCAGGAAAAATGGGGAAAAAATGGGAAAAATCTGGGGAAAAATGGGGGAAAATCTGGGAAAATTTAGGAAAAAATGAGGAAAAATCTGGGAAAATGTGGAAAAATGGGGGAAAATCTGGGGAAATGGGGAAAAAATGGAGAAAAATCTGGGAAAATGGGGGAAAAGTGGGAATAAAAGGGGAAAAAAGGGAAAATATCCGGGAAAATGGGGAAATACTGGGAAAACTCCAGGAAAATGGGGAAAAATAAGGAAATCTGGGAAAATCAGGGAAAAAATGAGGGAAAATGTGGAAAAAATGGGGGGGAATGGGGGGAAATATGGGAAAATGGAGAAAAATGAGGGAAAAATGCGGGAATATGGGGAAAAATGTGGGGAAAATGGGGGAAATTCTGGGAAAAATGTGGGGAAAATCTGGGAAAATCGGGAGAAAAATCTGGGAAAATGTGGAAAAATGGGAAAAATCCAGGAAAATGGGGCAAACTCCAGGAAAATGGGGAAATTCTGGGAAAAATGAGGAAAAATCTGAGAAAATGTGGGAAAATGTGGGGAAAATCACGAAAAATGGGGAAAAAGGGAAAAAATCTGGGAAAGGGAAGGGGGCTAAAAATCTGCGGGAATTCCCTGTTCCTTCTGGTTTCCTGCGAAATGGGGGAACTATGGGGGAAAAAAATGGAAAAATTCTGGAAAATGTTGGAAAAAATAGGGGAAAGATGGGGGAAAATCTGGGAAAAAGGTGGGGGAAATTCCAGGAAATGGATAAAAATTTGGAAAAATCCAGGAAAATGGAGAAAAATTGGAAAAATCCAGGAAAATGTGGAAAAAATGTATGGAAAATGTGGGAAAATGGGGAAAAATGTGGGAAAATGGGGGAAAAAATGTGGGAAAATGGGGAAAAATGGGAGGAAATCTGGGAAAATGTGGGGAAAATGCAGGAAAAATCAGGGGAAATGGGGGAAATAGGGAAAAAATCCGGGAAAATGTGGAAAAAGCGGTAAAAAACCCAGGGAAAACGGGGAAAAATCTGGAAAAAATCTGGGAAATTCTGGGGAAAATGGAAAATCTGGGGAAAATGTGGAAAAAACGAGGAAAAATCTGGAAAAAATGGGGAAAAATGGGGGGAAAATGGGAAAAATCTGGGAAAATAGGGAAAAAATGGGGGGAAAATCCCGGAAAATGGGGAAAAAAATGGGAATATTCTGGGACAATCTGGGAAAAATGGGGGAAAATGTGGGAAAAATTGGGGGGAAATGGGGGGAAATTGTGAAAAAATCTGGGAAAAAATGGGGGAAATAAGGAAAAATTTGGGAAAATGTGGGAAAAATCTGGAAAAATGTGGAAAAAAAATCAGGAAAATGGGGGAAGTCTGTGAAAATGTGAAAAAAATGGGGGAAACTGAGGCATTCCTCACTCTGCACGGGGCCAAGCAATAGTAGAGAGAACTCACAAATCTTTAAAAGATATGCTGAAAAGAACAATAAAAAACAGCTGTAGGTCTTTCTCCATCAGAATGTTTACACAAGGCATTGTATGTCCTCAATTTTTTAAATAAGCTGCATGAAGATGTTTCGCCTGTTGGACATCATTTTGGAGCTGGAAAATTAAAAACGGGGGAAGCTAAGGTAAAATACAAGGATATCCTGACAGGAGAATGGCTTGGTCCTGTCCCTTTAATTGTTTGGGGGAGAGGACATGCTTGTGTTTCCACAGGAGCAGGTCCGAGATGGATACCGCCCAGACTAGTAAGGATCCACCAAGAAGCTTCCCTCCCAGCTCAACCAGCAGCAGATCCAGCACCAACGGATTCAGCACCAACTACAGGAAGCGATCCTCCATCAGCATCACTTTCGGGATAATCCTGCTTTTTGCGTGCAGCATAACACCAGCAACTCAGACAGACTTAATGTCAGGAGCCCTTGCCACACCTCCTCCAACAATTCCAAATTGGGTAATGCTCTCTGGCCAAAATGTTTGGCTAAACCTGGCACAATCACTAAATACTGACTCTCTCTGTCTCTCTACCTTAGATCCCTCTCACCCTTTTAAGATCTGTCTGGTAGGAATCCCCTGGACGCCAAGAGAATGGGGCGATTTTAGGAATCAGTATATCCCTTGGTGTGATGACCATGGTCAGTTCAGAAATCCATTCTTAGATTGTCTCACAAGACCAGCAAAAACTTCACATGACAGACAGACATTTAGCTATCAGTGGCAGAGACCTGAGCAATTAGAGATCTTGGGGAGTATTATATCTCCTCTCTGTTTTTACTTCATTCACAACAAATATGTTGCCCCTCCTGAAATAATTACTGTCACCTCTTATGGACCTTATTCCAACTTCAGTTTCTGGTGCAAGGAAGAGGTTCCTTACCAGATACATGCTACCCCTGATTCGGTTATTCTTCCAAAAGGAGTCTTTTTAATTTGTGGACTTAGAGTCTGGAATATGATTCCTAGATTAGCTGCTGCAGACCCCTGCACATTTGGAAAATTAGCACTGTACAATCCAGCTACCCGTATGAAATCTTTACCTGTAAGTCCTCCCAAAAATCAGGCAAAAAGGAACATTAACCTCCAAACAACCTCACCCTTCTCACATCATAGAGTGCGCAGGCAATTCCAAGGTTTACACCCACCTCTTAACTTCTATCCATCACAACCAAAACCACCTTCTCCACCTAAAGCAGCACAGGTCGCTGTGGCTGCAGCACCCCCACCTCCAGTTGAAGAACATCCTTTAGAAAAATTACAGTCCTTGAGTGAATTCACAGCAGAATGCAATTCCAACATGCATTTTTGGTCCGACACCGCAAACATTCTAAGTGGTATACTTCCAATTGTCAGCTCAACAAAAGCCTTAACACTCCGTACCAGAATGGGATGCTGGCTTGCAAAAGAAGCTAATGCCACCAGCGCTGCCCTTGATGATCTTTTACAAGATACCCAAACCAATAAGAAAGCTTTGTTACAAAATCGTGCTGCAATAGATTTTCTCCTTCTAGTAAATGGCCATGGGTGTCAGGAGTTTGAAGGCCTCTGCTGTCTCAACTTCTCTGATCACTCCCAATCTATCCACTCCCAGATTAATCAGCTTAAGTCCTTAGTTCATGAAATCAAGGAGGTTGATCATCTGACCTTTGATGATTTTTTCGACTGGCTGCCCTTCAAAGGCCTCTCTTCCACTATAAAGAAAATTATTGTAGTTCTCGTACTAGGACTTTCCGTAGTGTTTCTCTTTATGTGTGTCTTTCCATGTTTGCTCAGTTGTGCCAGAACCTCTCAATCATTAAAAGCATATCCAACTTTAGAAGACAAAGGAGGAGGAGATGTGGCAATGGATTTGCCATACGCAGGATGGAAGAAGTCCTGTCGGAGACAGATTAGTGAAGATAAAGAAGAAAACAGCTCAAATGTTGTAGAAACAGAAGGTTTTAATGTGGTTTAAACACGTTTCAAAATGGCTTTTTGTATTTTCTGCAGTGTCATTGCTCCCTCTTCCCGACACCACCTGTGAGGGACTTGTCTCTCATACAAGGTGTCCTGGGAAGGTGTCCTGAGGTGTGACTCATTGGTCCTTGTTAACCCCTTCCTATCGGCTGTTGACCCCTTACCTGATTGGTTTTTTCTGTGTGCCCTTGAACTTGTGATTGGTTTCCCTTTGACCTTCCTAAAAGCTTTATAAACCCCTTCCCCACTTTGAACTTCCTCTTTTGTCCCTCCCTCCCTGGTGGTCTGTGTGGGCTCCTTGCCGGGTCGCTGGGCCACGTGCGGGGAGCAGGGGGGAAGGGCATTCACCTTGCAGGTAATGGGGCTAGCACCCTAAGGCCTGGAGGTCTCCACCGTCCCACTAATCCGCCGTAGGAAGGGACACTCCCACCCAAACCCCAGTAAGTCCCAGTTGAGCTCCCAGTTCAGGGAGGGGGAGAGGAGGCAAAAGACATGCCCACAAAGGCCACGTCCACCCTGGGAGTGGACACGCCAATCCTGGGAGGGGACACACTCACCCATAGAGGGGACACGCCCACCCCAAACCCATTACGTCCCATCTGAGTTCTGCCTTAACTGGTCCTTACTGGTCCCACCACCCCATTCCGCGTTGCAGTGACCCGCACTGGTTTATACTGGTTTATACTAGTCTATCCTGGTTTATACTGGTCTATCCTGGTCTGTACTGGTCTGACCTTGACGGAGATGATGAAGTGTCCCCAACCCCTTAACTGGTCCTTACTGGTCCCACCGCCCCATTCCCCATTCCAACGACCCGTACTGGTCTGTACTGGTTTATACTGATCTATACTGGCCCATACCAGTCCATACTGGTCTACACTAGTTTATACTGGTATATACTAGTATGACCTTGATGGAGGTGTCCCCAACCCGCTTAACTGGTCCTTACTGGTCCCACCACCCCATTCCCAATTCCAAAAACCCATACTGGCCTGTACTGGACCATACCTGTCCATATTGCTTTCTACTGGTCTGTACTGGTCCATACTGGTTTATACTGGTCCATACTGGTTTATACTGGTCTATCCTGGTTTATACTGGTCTATCCTGGTCTGTACTGGTCTGACCTTGACGGAGATGCTGAAGTGCCCCCAGTCCCCTTAACTGGTCCTTACTAGTCCCACTGCCCCATTCCCCATTCCAATGACCCGTACTGGTTTCTACTGGTCTATACCAGTCTGTACTGGTCCGTACTGGTCTGTACTGTTCTGACCTTGACGGAGATGCTGAAGTGCCCCCAACCCTCTTAACTGGTCCGTACTGGTCCCACCATCCCGTTCCCCATTCCAGTGACCTGTACTGGTTTCTACTGCTTTATACTGGCCCATACTGGTCTATACTGGTCCATACTGGTTTATACTGGTCTATCCTGGTTTATACTGGTCTGTACTGGTCTATATTGGTTTATAATGGTCTATACTGGTCTGACCTTGATGGAGATACTGAAGTGCCCCCAACCCCCTTAAGTGGTCCTTACTGGTCCCACTGCCCAGCTCCCCATTCCAGTGACCCATACTGGGGCGGTGGTGGCGAGAACCCCAGCAGGAGCCAGGCAGGGTCTTCCTGCCATTGCATGAGTGCTGTGTGAGGTCAGGGCTGCTCGCAGATCCAGATCACACCAGCACATTTCCAAGAGCACTGTAAAATGGGAAGGGCAAAGCACAATTATTAGGAAGGAAAGGAGCTTTTCTGAGACAGTGTTTTGAATTTCCTACTGATTCTGGGGGTTGAGAAACGGAAAAGGAGCTCTCATGTTGGACAAGTCACTGAGACTCCTGAGCTGTAACTTGGAATGCACAGTGCTTCTGCAAGCAACTTCCTAAAGTGCTTTCGGCCTCTGCTCTGCTTTTGACAGAAGCAGCATCCCTTCTGCTGGACCCATCTGTGTTTTGGTTATCTGCCCTTTTCCACCTACAAAAAGAAAAGTTGCCCAGTCAGTGCCCTGCAAACAGGCAGGTTTCTCTCAGGCCAAAGTGAGTGCACAGACATTCGCATGGAGTGCTGATGATATAGGGGGCTAGGCCCAAAGAGTTAACTAAGAGATTTGGGCCTGCAAACAAGTTGATTTGGGCCTGCAAACAAGTTACCAATATTCAAAACGATCTGTCCCCGTTCTGTTCTACTTACTGGACCAAAAGCTTAAGAGAATAGTACAAGAACATGACTTAGAAGCAATAAATTAGAAGTATAACAGGATCAGGTAGACATTTGAATAGGAGAAATAGGCCTGGAGCCAGGGCCTTTTCCAAGCTTCAGTGAGCGGGTCAAGAACAATGGAAAGGAAGAAGGGTCAAGATGAGGAAGATGAGTTAGAGCCCCCTGCCCTATGGATGAAGACCGGAACTACCCCTCGAAACGGGGTGTCAAGAGAAGCACCGCCCTGAGCTCCGCCTATACTCCGCCTATTTTTAATATGTATTGATAGATGTTGTAATCGTTTGAATATGCGTTTAATCACATCTGAAAATTGGATAAAAGTGCTGGTTTTCTGAGAAGCCGGTGAGCAAGTTTGTCCAGCGCGAGCTGGCTTGCTCCCAACGTTGAATAAACAAATACCTTGCTGCTTAAAGATGAAAAGTCTCTGAGCAGTTTGTCAGACCGATTTTTCGGATTCATTT